>NC_138508.1:38079423-38336177 GCF_964252035.2 Podarcis erhardii | reverse complement strand
GCTGTATGTCAGCTACCACTCCTTTTTGAAATGTATTTAAGCCAGGCTCCTTGGAGTGCAACAAGACCAGTACCAGAAACTCTATTGTCAGTTAACTTTTGTTTTTTGCTTTGTATTTATGTATTTAAGCCCAGATCTGGGTGGCTTTCTCTCTTTTTTTTGTAACATTCTGTTTATTCTGTGTTTGCTAGATTGTTGATTGGTATTGTTTTGTAAAGTTACTGACATTGTATTTTGTATATTTGTATTCCTGATGTTCTCTATTTCAATGTTTCTAATGTTTGCTCCAAGCCGTTTTGGGCACAGCTTGTTGTGGAAAAGTGGCATATAAGTAAAAGCAATCAATTAAGCCTGCAAGCATCACCTGAGCACAGCTGCACTCTTCCTTTTTGCAGTTTCCAAAAGCATACTGCCTCAGGTGGCAGCAGCAGGAATGAGCACAGCCTTCCTATTCGCTAAACACCCCCTGTCCCAACTGCCAGGCCTGTCCTGAGGATTCCTTGGCCCTTAGGATAGCTTTTTAGGAGTCACAGGGCTGCAGCGGAGAGGAAGGGCAGGGAATTCTGCTTGTGTGAGCACATCTTGCATGAATGCTGCATTGGACACAACAATGTATGCAAGTAACATGTACCGAATAGGGTGCTCTTAAGTAGATCACAGCAGACAGTTCAAGTGCTGCTTGATCTGAGTGCTTTATTTCAAATAGAAGTACAGATGCTACAATGAAGAGTTGTTACAAGCCAAAGGGGTGAAGAAAGCACATACTGACCTGTGCACATTTTCCATCGCTGCTACCTCTGCTAGAGCAGCTAGGCTAAAGAATGCAGAGACAGATGGCATGTCTGGTGTAACACTATGACCTTCCTCCAATTCACTGTTTTGCAAGGATTCCTCGCTGCAGTCCATCCCTATACTCGATGCTTTCAGAAGACTACTCTGCAGTTGCTCCTTTGGTTTCTCTTCTATAGTGAAAGCAAAATGTAAACAACAGCTGAAGGGACTCCTAAAGCTGTAAGGATTGGAGACATACATTCCGCCCTCCCTGCTCAAAATGTCCGGCCATATTCAGTGCTTCTTCCTTCTCTGAACAGGTACTGTTTGGGGCACAAGGTGGGAGCAGGAAAGAGGCCAGACTACAAACTGATGCTCAAAAATTGAAAATATTTTCTCTGTAACAGACCCATATTAGTCTTTGTCAGGAGTACAAACTGCTTTGAGGCTTTTTACAATCAAGTGGTATATAAGTTTTATGAAATAAATAAATGCCAACTAGAGGATGCCTACAAGCAAAGAAGGCACTGAATTCTTCTTCCTTCTCTTCTGACAATAGCTGTACCCTGTAGAGGCAGAAATACATCTCCCAGAGGAGAACTTAGGACTTGTTTGTCCTCAACCCAAAACTCCATTTCCTGCCCACCCAGCCCACAAATCATGTTTATTTTTAAGAAACAAAAACAAAAGAACAAATATTTTGAATTTTGAAAACTACCTAGAAAAAAATAAATCAGTCACATTCTTACCCAGAACTTCTGCTGGTGAGACTCGGCCGTCTGCAGTTCGAACCAGGTGTGTGATCTTGGTTTTCCTTGCTTTTCTCTTCTGGCTGCCAACCAAAGGTTCTTGCATTGTCGCAGACTCTGCAGTATTTAGGAGAGACACAGAATTCTGATTTTCCTGTACTGACCATTGCATGATTGCTGCTACAGTAGCTTCCCTTTCTGCCACTTCAATCTTACAGACAACCCCTGTTGTTAAATGTGACTGTGCTGATCACAACATAGGCTGATAGTGCAGAGAGCAAAGGGCAGCCTGGTTCCTTTTTCCCATGTCCAACTGGGGATTGGCACTTCTGCAACCGACCACCCACAGCACTAACCATTTGCCAGGAGTCAAAGGTAAGTGTAGGAGCACACACCATGTCAGAGGTGGGCTTCTATTTAGGCTTGCAGTATAGGCGGTCAGAAGTTTCTGCCTGTAAACTTCTTCCATTGAAACAAGGCAACTATTCCCTTTAATGTATTATTGTTGTTCTGCAAGTGACTTTTTGTTGATTAACAAGCACAATCCGCCAAACAGTTAGTGGTGGCTAAGTGCCACTGAAATCAAGTGAAAGAGAATCAAGAAATTCAGAATGCCTCCATTTGGTCTGAAATTGCTATCTTTTCTACATTCACTTTTTTGTTGTTGTTGAGATTGTTGCCAGCCTGTTGCATCCTAGTATTTTGAATACTGTCTACCAATCTTTTTTTCACCACTGTTACGGTGATTCCCCCCCTCATTTCAAACACAAGTGCAGAGGCAGTCTATCTACAATGAACAGGAAAAGTACTATTCTTTCAACACTGAAATGAGGGGGATAACTACTTCTAAAAATAAGGGTACACATGTTCATAGAATCATAGAGTTGGAAGAGACCACAAGGGCCATCGAGTCCAACCCCCTGCCAAGCAGAAAACACCATCAGAGCACTCCTGACATATGGTTGTCAAGCCTCTGCTTAAAGACCTCCAAAGAAGGAGACTCCACCACACTCCTTGGCAGCAAATTCCACTGTCGAACAGCTCTTACTGTCAGGAAGTTCTTCCTAATGTTTAGGTGGAATCTTTTTTCTTGTAGTTTGGAACCATTGCTCTGTGTCCGCTTCTCTGGAGCAGCAGAAAACAACCTTTCTCCCTCCTCTATGTGACATCCTTTTATATATTTGAACATGGCTATCATATCACCCCTTAACCTCCTCTTCTCCAGGCTAAACATGCCCAGCTCCCTTAGCCGTTCCTCATAAGGCATCGTTTCCAGGCCTTTGACCATTTTGGTTGCCCTCCTCTGGACACGTTCCAGTTTGTCAGTGTCCTTCTTGAACTGTGGTGCCCAGAACTGGACACAGTACTCCAGGTGAGGTCTGACCAGAGCAGAATACAGTGGCACTATTACTTCCCTTGATCTAGATGCTATACTCCTATCGATGCAGCCCAGAATTGCATTGGCTTTTTTAGCTGCCGCGTCACACTGTTGGCTCATGTCAAGTTTGTGGTCAACCAAGACTCCTAGATCCTTTTCACATGTACTGCTCTCAAGCCAGGTGTCACCCATCTTGTATTTGTGCCTCTCATTTTTTTTGCCCAAGTGCAATACTTTACATTTCTCCCTGTTAAAATTCATCTTGTTTGTTTTGGCCCAGTTCTCTAATCTGTCAAGGTCGTTTTGAAGTGTGATCCTGTCCTCTGGGGTGTTAGCCACCCCTCCCAGTTTGGTGTCATCTGCAAATTTGATCAGGATGCCCTTGAGTCCATCATCCAAGTCGTTGATAAAGATGTTGAATAAGACCGGGCCCAAGACAGAACCCTGTGGCACCCCACTAGTCACTCTTCTCCAGGATGAAGAGGAACCATTGATGAGCACCCTTTGGGTTCGGTCAGTCAGCCAGTTACAAATCCACTGAGTGGTAGCATAGTCAAGTCCGCATTTTACCAGCTTCTTTACAAGAATATCATGGGGCACCTTGTCAAATGCCTTGCTGAAATCAAGGTAGGCTACATCCACTGCGTTGATTTGTCTGTGTGACTACAATAACTGTTAATTAATCCTGACCCCACCAGGGTGGTGGTGTTTAATTACAGGTTTCTTCCCCACAAGAGGAAACCTTTAATGAAATATATAGGAGACCTTTGCTGAATCAAAGTTATTTCTGAGTAAATACAGTGGTGCCTCGCAAGACGAAAAGAATCCATTCCGCCAGTCTCTTCGTCTAGCAGTTTTTTCGTCTTGCGAAGCAAGCCCATTCACGGCTTAGCGGATTAGCGCTATTAGCGGCTTATCGGCTTAGCAGATAAACAGATAAGTGGCTTAGCGGCTTAGAAAAAAGGGGGGGGAAGGGGAAAAAACCCACAGGAACTCACAAGACATTTTCGTCTTGTGAAGCAAGCTCATAGGAAATTCGTTTTGCGAAGCACCTCCAAAACGGAAAACTCTTTCGTCTAGCGAGTTTTCCGTCTTGCGAGGCATTCGTCTTGCGGGGCACCACTGTATTATAGAAGCCTATGGTTAATATAATGGAATATTAGGCGCCATTTCTAGCTGATTGGCAGAAAATCAATAAGAGCACAACTTAGCATGGAAGCAAACTGTAGTTTCACTGATTTCGGTGGTATTCAGTCATTGGAAGATTGTGGCCAATCTCTCTCTCCCTCTCTCTAAATAAAGTATTTCCATTTCAAATGCACAAACAAGTTATACTTTTATCATCCATGTGCAATAGGGCATGTTTCTGTTTATATTTCACAAACAAGGTCTCAAGATGAGAGATTAAAAAGCTTGTTCAAGACTACCAAATATGCCCAAGGCTAATCTTACTATTTTCTCAACCTAGAACAGAAAAGAAAGAAGTTTTGAAAAGCTGTAAAAGAAAATAATTTTTTTTAAAGCAAACTATTCTTAGAGGTTTATGCAGTTAAAATAGTAAGCAGGCAAAACTGAAGTATTTTTAAATAAAACAGTAGGCCTTCTTTCCTGAGGTATAACTTGCCTGTCCTCTTCTCACATAGAAAACCAGGCATCAATGGAAAAGCAATGAGCAGAATGTGTGAAAATTCTGACATGATCAAATAAAATATGTATCTTTGCTCAAACATGCATACATTAAGTGAAGTGAGACTATAAGAGCTTCTGGCCTAGCAGGGTGGCTGCTAATAACTGGGAATGGATTATCCAGAAGCCTCTCACCTTTGTTAGATTTCTGTTGGTCTGTTGAGCAGCTACCAAGCTTCTTCTTTTTTCTTGGAACAGATGCACTTTTCCGGTCAAATGTGACAGGACTGTATTGAGGGAGGCTGTTGAATTTTTTCTCAAATTCTTCCTCCAGCTTTGCTAAGCTAGAAAATGGAAGGCGGGGGAAAATGTTGTTGTTACTCTTTTTTTGATCAACAAGACCAAATCAACAAGATGGAGCCACAGGTCAGACCATGTGGAAATATTTTTTTAAAAAACCAAACAGCTTTCAACATGCAATTGTGCCTACAATTTCAAGAGTCTGCCACGCTAGGGCTAATACCTCAATCTTTTCAGAAGTAAGTCCCACCGAGTCAATGGCACTTACTTCCAGGTAAAAGGTGGTTTCATTTGGAATTTTGCTTTGATTTACTGGGATTTCCTCAAATATTCATAGATTATTATTTTATTTTTAGAACACAGAATTTACTGCATTTTGTTAATAAATTGCAATCAGCTGTGAGACAAACTGAAACACAGATATGGTCATAAAGGAACAATATTATTAAGAAAAACTGCCAGGTAAGCTTTGGGAAAATGAAAAATCATATTACTATATATTAAAATAATACTATTAAAATGGACAATTACTTAATCATTTGCTGTGAAGCCTGTAATAACAGCATAAACCAGTAAGTCACTTTTATTCAGTAAAATTGTACAACAGTAAAGAGCAGTAAAGCTTTTATGATGCTGTTCTTGCATGGATCATTACTTTGTTTTACAATATAGTGCAGAACAATCCTATACATACTGACTTGGAAGTATGTATCCCGCTGTATTTAGGGGGATTGAGTTTTAAACAATTTTTTAAAAATCACTATACGGTGTGAAAAAAGATGGGAGGAGTACCTGGGAGGAAGTCATATACCAGCAATGGGACTTAGGTTGCCATCCAAAACCCTGATCCCTCATGGGTTTTGTGTGTGTGGATTGGGCGGAGGCTTCCCTCTGCACAGCCCAAAACAGCCATGCCAGTGTCACTCCTCCAGCACTGAGCTCCCCATTCCACCCAACAAAATCATGAGTGGGCAGAAGTACTGCTGGTGGGATTTGAATAGAATGAGGCATGGAACGGATCCTGAGCTGGCCCCAGCTGCTGTCATGTGATTCCAGGCAAATAATAATAATATTTATTTATTTATTTATACATACATACATACATACATACATACCCCGCCCATCTGGCTGGGTTTCCCCAGCCACTCTGGGCAGCTCCTAACCAAATATTAAAAACGTAATACAGCATTAAACATTAAAAACTTCCCTAAATAGGGCTGCCTTCAGATGCAGAACAGCATTTTGTCTATCTACCACCCTGGTGTTAAGCAGCAAGGCTGTGGATGTTGCTATGCTGCTCTATCCCATCCCATTGCTGCCTGACTGGGATTATAGATTAAACTGTTGGGCTACAATTCTTCACCCATTCTCCTGGAATAAGTCCCACTGAACTCAATGGGTCTTACTTCTCAGTAGGTATGTAAAGGACAGCACTCTTGCTTCCAAGTAATCATGCACAGGATTGGGCTACTAAAGGTACAGAAAGAATGAGCAGCTTTACACGACTTTTGATTTAAAGGGAGTTGAAGGCAATTGTGGGGAAAATTGACAGGAGCTAGATAAAGAATAATACAGTTGTAGCTCGGAAGTCAAACGCCTTGTGATGCGAACGTTTTGGCTCCTGAACGCTGCAACCCCAGAAGTGAGTGTTCCGGTTTGAGAACTTTCTTTGGAACCCCAACATCTGATGCTGGTTCTGCGGCTTCCAATTGGCTGTAGGAGCTTCCTGCAGCCAATCGGAAGCCGCGCCTTGGTTTCTGAACTTTCTTTGGAACCCCAACATCTGATGCTGGTTCTGCGGCTTCCAATTGGCTGTAGGAGCTTCCTGCAGCCAATCGGAAGCCGCGCCTTGGTTTCTGAACATTTTACAAGTCAAACAGGCTTCTGGAATGGATTCCGTTCGACTTTCGAGGTACGGCTGTATACATTTTTAAACAACACAGATATTTCACCATAAGGTCTGGTTTAGGAGAGACATTATCTAACAGCTTTACAATGGAATAAGAAGTTCCACAAGGTTGTTTAAAAACAGATTGGGTGCCACAAGACAATCTGAATTCATATACAGGGGGTGAGAAATTTTAGGTTCACAATGTTTGAAAAAATGTCATTACAGTATTTATTGAGTGCAGACAATGCATCATTAATTTAATGGAATTCAATAGAATTAGAAAGGTTATTGAATATTTTTGCAGCTTACTGTGGGACAAAGAATCTGGGTATTATTCCTAGCAAATAAAAAAATATGATACAGGGAAAATTAGAAAAGGGTTGACTGGTTTTTTTTAGCAAAAAGAAATAGGGTGTGATTCTTCATATAGAAAAAAAAATCAACTTGTGAAGACAGATTATCTCTCCCTACCTCTCAACAACAGAAAGAAGATAATTAATGCTAGCAATCCAAGTACTTTACGGTGAGGCAGAATCAAAAATCCCTTACCCAGTGGTGCATTATAGGAATGGAAATATTGCTTGCCAGTAAGTTAATCTTCCTTGTTTGTTTGAGAAATGAAAACTCCCAGCCTCGCAATGGAGTATAGCTAGTAGTCTGCTCCATTAAGAAGTTATAAAGATGAACACCTCTGTTTTATCAGATCAGTTAAGCATAATGTATTATTGGTTTTCCCTGTAGCAATGAATCATTCAAACAATGGCTTTAGACTAAGTCTCAAATGGGAAAGTGGCTCAAAAGAAATGGTGAATTGGCTCCAATTCAACAACTGCAATTTGTGGGTGAAAACATGTATTTGGCTACACCAGCATGCAGGAGTAAAGACTATACCAGCAACCTGAAAACACATCCACACACACACACTCTAAATCTGTAGGGATTCCTCACCCAAGTGTGTATGCTTTACTAGGTAAATGTTTATCCATGGTATGCAGTCGTGTACATGTAGCCTTCCAATGTGTGTGTGTGTGGTTTTTTTGTGGTTTTTTGAGCAGGGTATCTGCATCCTTACACAGAATGAATAAAATCAGATCCAATTTTGGAGTATCTGGATTTGACTAGAGTTCATCACTTCTACAAAGGATTGACTCTTTAAAAGCAGATGTCAACAAAGAATGAGAGCTTATTCACTATTGGTGCTTTTGTTGAGTCCCCCCATTTGTGAACTGCTGTCACGATTGCTGTAATGACAATTTTGGTTGACCTACTTCTAGTCTACTGTACGCATCTGTACAGATACTGTTAATCATTTTACATATATCAATCGTCTATGTGCTGTATTTCTAGTATGGCTTAAGGCTAACATGGAAATAAAAATGGGTTTGAATAGGTGATTCAACTCTGGAGAGTTCAAGCCTTCTAACTGAGACACAGCCAACGGAATGAGGTTGGTAGGGGATCCCTCATGTGCTGGGACTGTGGCTTTCGACTGCTAGGGAATGCAGCCCCAAATAGCTGGTAAACTCTGTCTAAGGCTAAATACCAGCACAAGACTGATAGTGAACAAGAACCATAGGGAAAAGTGGAAAATAACTTTGAATAGGTGATTTAATGTTGCATTCCTTTTGTTAGAAGACTATCTTTTACTAAAGTGACATAAAGCACAGTCAACCTATGAAAATGAGGCAATTTCTACTTGCTTTAAAACAAGCTTGAAAAAGTTTGCATACTCAAAACGGCACACTTGCACACTATAGCACTTACCCCACAACTATTTCTTCCTTTGGCTTAGGTTTTTTAAGCTTTTTGTTCCCACTTGCCCCACCAGGGGAAAATGCCCAGCTTTCTTCATTCCAGCATCCTTCATGATCAGAGCTGCCACCTTTTCCTGAGCTTCGTTTCCCTAGGAAAGACATTAGGAAACATAGAGCCTGTTATGGAATCACGGGACATAAAGACAGAAGGAAGCTGGGCAGACAGGCAGGCAGATGGGCACCTACACTGGGACCTGCAAAACTCATGCAACTGAAAATTATTATTGAACGTTGCAACTCCCAAGCAGCTCCTCATATATTTGTGAAAGTGGTGTGATTAAATTAATTATCCTGAATCTCAAAGTACCTTTACCTTGTTAAGGCTGAGTCTGTCAAGGAAAACATCAGATTTAAGCAACCAAATTAATCCATCACTTTTAAAAATGATTTTAAAATCAATTCCTATTTTCAACAAAAGCGCCCAAGGCGATGGACGTGACACCTATTTTGTACAGTAGGCTACATTCCAGCTATGTAAACATCGGGTTTCTGCAGCCACCATACACAAACACACACCCCATCCTGGCAAGCAAGAGGCATTATCACAGTTTCAGCCATGCAAAGGCCCTCGGGGATGGTTTGGAGCATGGCTACTGAGGGGGTGTGGCCTGAGAGCTTGGCAGCAGGGCTGCATTTGGCCTCTGGGCCTGAGGTTCCCTACCCTCGCTCTAGGCTTTTGCCACTGTTCTTTCTTGTGCTGTTGGAAGAAACTCCAGATAAAGATGATAACACAGCAGCAGTCACTGCCTGTATCAGACATGCCAAACATAGGCAGGTTAAAAGCCACGTACCTCTGTCAACGTTGGCACGCAGGGATGTCAGCATCCCTTCTGACACCAGAGTTTTGTACAGAGCACCCTTACAAGCTCTTTCAGATTTCCTCGAGCCACATGTCTCTGTCTTTTTGTTACAGTCACTGTCCTCGGTTTTGACCTGCTCTGGTAAGCTTTGTGGCATCATCTCTTCTGTTGGGGTGAGCGGTTCCGATTTGATGATCTCGGGTACCTCGCTTGGCAGTTCCTTGTTGTCGGTAACGTCAAAAAAATCAGGAGGCTTTGATTCTTTGGTGGTCTCTACACATTTTTCCTTTAGAGCTCTTTTCTCTTTTGACTTCACTTTTTTCTTTGGTAACTTTGTTTCCAAGATGTTCCCCTTCGCCGTTGAGGAAGGGCGGGCTTTCTTACGGGGCACTTCTGTGAGTCTCTCTGCCCCCCAGTCCCCTTTTGCAACCGCTTCAATAGTATAAATGACGCTTTCAATGTCTGATTCAGAAGACTGCCTCTTTTTGCAAGCCTTCTTAGGGGTACATTTTTCAAGTGCTTGCTGGTCCGGCTTATTTTTCTTCTTCTTTTTCTTCTTTAGCTTTTCCGGCTTGCTTAATCCTAAGGTGCTGATGTCAGCCATTGTCAGTTCTTGGGAATGGCATACAGAATCCTTTGCAATTGTGCTGTCAGGTCCAACTAACATCATGCTGTCCAAAGAAGGATCTGCAATGTGACTGCATCTTGTCACCTCCTCAGACGTTCCAATCTTTGTCTTCTCATGCTCTTGGCCCTTCACCTTATGAGATTTTTCGATTTTTACTTTCACCCTCTCTGGTTCTTCAACTTTGAACTCCTCTGGTGCTTCCAAAGCTTTGATAATTCTGGATGCTTCTAGCTTTCCCTTCCCGGGTTCCCTCACTTTTACTTCCTCTGAGGCAAGGCACATCTAAAACAAGGGTAAAACATTAATTTCACGTTTCTAGTGCAAAGCTGGGTAAGAGCTTTGTGACTTGTTCTAGAAAAACCACCCTTGTTCTTGGCAGTTCAACATTTCACAGCCTATATACTTGCAGGAGGATTACCAGACAACGGGGAGCACATCCTAATAGCACAATGTGATAACCCTCACAATTACTGAGCTCTATGGAAGACCAGGGTTTGAATACCCACTCAGCCATAAAATTCAATGGGTGACCTTGGACCAGTCACTGCCTCTCAGCCTAACCTACTTCACAGGATTGCTGTGAGGATAAAATGGGGAGGGAAGCACCACCATAAGTTCTTTGGAAGAAAATGTGGTGTATAAACTTATTAAATAAATAAACATTGTCCAGCATTCGTGGGTCCTATAATTAGCATTTACACTCCTCTGTGAACAGATGCAGACTGCCTCCCACCAGCAGGCTCCTGGCATCATACCCGGGCCTCCTTGAACTGGCACCTCTTAGCCCAATGTTAGTTGAAGCCTCTGCCTGATTTGCAGTGGCCTTGGGATCAGGAGGAGACCCAGGAATCCTGAAATTTGCTTTTGGACCTGCAGGTGGAGGGACATCCCCTGGAAAGAAGGGAATGAGTAGGTTTCTTATGTGTTTTATGTGGGGATGAGAGGCTCTTCTCTGGATGGTTTCCCTTCCTCCAACTCAGAAACAGAAGAGGTTAAGAGGAAAATCCCCTCACTAGAGTTCAAGAGGGACCTGGGAAGTCCTTGATCTTGGATCCTCATAAATAGAGCCTGAGAGGGCTGAATGAGTCAGGAACTAAATGTTTTGGTTTTCCTAAAGGTAAAGGTCCATTAGGTCCAGTCGTGACCGACTCTGGGGTTGCGGCACTCATCTCGCTTTATTGGCCGAGGGAGCTGGCGTTTGTCCGTAGACAGCTTCTGGGTCATGTGGCCAGCATGACTAAGCCGCTTCTGGCGAACCAGAGCTACACACAGAAACGCCAATTACCTTCCCGCTGGAGCGGTACCTATTTATCTACTTGTAGATTGGCAGGAGCTGGGACCAAACAACGGGAGTTCACCCAGTCGCAGGGATTCGAACTGCCGACCTTCTGATCAGCAAGTTCTGATCACCTGCTGCTCCTAGTGGCATATAAAAGTAATGTTAAACTATCCTATTGTCTATTAAGCCAGCCACCCGAGGCTGCAGGGGAAAAACTGCAGTTCCACTCCCATGGCCAGAAGAGGGGCAGTGGTGATGGAGAGCGGGACTGCCTGCAGCTGTACCTGCATTCTCGTAAGGAGCAATATCTGTGAAGCACAATAAAGCGAAGCACTTTAAAATAAGGTGTCCCTGTACAAAGTTAAATGTGCTTAACCCACCGACTGTAGTGGGCTGGAGCACTCTTAAGTTCATATTAAACTGTGGTAAATATCTTCTTAAAGATGTTAAAAGAAATACTTGAGAAAAGTGGCACTGTCGTTTGTTAGTTTTTAACCTGATGGTGTCATCCTCTGAATTTGAAAGCAGTGGTGCTATGTAAGCCACGCTCATCGTGATCAAGTGAAAAAAGACTGTACATGTAAGAGGATTTTACAAAGAGTGCCTTTGCTTTCAGCTGCTTTCAGGTCAATATAAAACCCAAGTGTAATTTAGATTTGCCTTGTCTAACCAAAGAAGAGAAAACAGCCACCTCTATATGTATTCATTTATCATTATTTAAATAGAAGCAGAATTTGTGATTGGAATATGGTTAAAACATATAGAGAGGATTTTACACTGTATGGACCTACTCAGGGCACAGTGATCCCACTCATTGAAAATAAAGCCTATTCTTCAAAATATCCTAATATTTTAGTTCTCTTTCTTGGTCTCTCTAGGGAATGATGGAATGGTGGGAACTGGCTTTTATAGAGACTACTAACTTGATACATGCAGGTTGTGGTTGCTTAGAGTTATGGGCTCCTCTACTGGACAATACATGTTGCATCACTGGGAGAAGTAGCACAACTCTCTCACCATGCAATTTTCATTTTGTGAACTTTTCCACGGAAGATATAAAGCATTCTTTAAAACCAAGAACAGAAGAATTAAGAGGATTATTCACATATTGGCTGTTGCCTACTACCCAGTGCACTACTGCACCTTGAAGCTAGCAGTTCTTAACTTGCCACCTTGGCTCTACGGAGACTGCATGCCTAATGGTTAGACAAGGTAAATCTTGTTCCTTGGCACCAACGTGGTAATTTACGGTTCTATAAACAACAATGCTAATTATGACTGTACTACTGCTCCGCTTCCCAGACCTTGGCAACCAGCATCATTCAGTAGTAATTAAGCCACAGGATTTTAATACTACCTCTGCCAACTGAAACAATGCCGATGTCCCACACTGCTTTGTTAATTCAGGAGGACCTGAATGGGATGTACTTGATGAAATCTAAAGTAGAAACAAAGAAAGCAAGGGGTGGGGGAAGATAATATCACAATGTCACTGATAAAAGTTGTGCCTCCAAGCGCAATGCAAAACGTCAAAGGAAATTTCAAATTCCACAATCACACTTGGAAGAGCTGGGGATGCAAACAGAGAAGAATTATATAAAGAAATATTATGTTAATACTAGAAAGTAATCGAGTAATGCTTTCAAGTATGGTGACTCGGAAACTACAACTAATCCAGAATGCGGCAGCTAGACTGGTGACTGGGGGCAGCCGCCGAGACCACATAACACCGGTCTTGAAAGACCTACATTGGCTCCCAGTACGTTTCCGAGCACAATTCAAAGTGCTGGTGTTGACCTTTAAAGCCCTAAACGGCCTCGGCCCAGTATACCTGAAGGAGCGTCTCCACCCCCATCGTTCTGCCCGGACGCTGAGGTCCAGCGCCGAGGGCCTTCTGGCGGTTCCCTCATTACGAGAAGCAAAGCTACAGGGAACCAGGCAGAGGGCCTTCTCGGTAGTGGCACCCGCCCTGTGGAACGCCCTCCCATCAGATGTCAAAGCGATAAATAACTACCTGACATTCAGAAGACATCTTAAGGCAGCCCTGTTCAGGGAAGTTTTTAATCTGTGATATTTTAGTGTATTTCTGGTTTTTATGGAAGCCGCCCAGAGTGGCTGGGGAAACCCAGCCAGATGGGCGGGGTACAAATAATAAATTATTATTATATTATTATTATTCAGTTCCTGCGGTAAACATTACTGAATTAGGCCATCACTAAGGAGACTGTAAAACTACAGGACAAGTGTTTCCTTTAGTGTAAACAGATATATCTTCACTGACCGTCTATGTTCAACTCACTAGAGCTGTATCAGTTTACACAGTTGTAAATCAGGCCATCTTTACCTTTGTATGGTAGTTTGGATCCTCCCATTTTACTTGAAAGGCTGGTGGCGAAATGATCTAATTTACAAATGTGATTTTGTAACAAGGAGCTAGGTATCTTGGCAAAAAGTAATAACTGTTTTGCTGTGCAAGAATATATACCCTTGTGCAACACATTGGTTACCTGGAGTCATGCTTTTGCAACTAATCTAGTCTGAATGAACACATATAGGATCATGAGAGCAAGCACTGCCACCTATCTAAATACGTGAACGCCATGCAAACATTCAACTGAATGCATGTAGATTCTCCCCTCCATGCATGTTCCGTCACTCTGGATATGTCACGAGAATACAAGCATTGTATCTGGATATTAAGTTACACAAATGCAGCACATGTGCCATACAAATACATGTGTCTCTGAAATGATTTGGTCAAGGTTCCTAGCTACCTGTACTCACATCTGCGTAAACACATTTCTGTATGCTACAATATATGCAACCACTCCAAAGAGTTTTTGTTCTACAGGAAATCAGAGAATTATTTATGAAGGTTTATAAAACATAGAAGTCTCACATTCCTCCTATATATAATGCCTGAAGGCAGACCAAAAGAGTCAACAAAATTTGAGCACTAATTTGGCAGTAAGCATCAGTCAAAGAACCCTGACCACTGCTTCTCCAGTACAAAGTTTGTATGTGTAGTAATTTAAAAGGGGTAATAGTGGTGAAGACGGCATAGTTTTCCTTTGCTTGCTGTTTTTCTGCTGTGTCAATTTTGCCTAATTGAAATAGCAAACACACCTCTGGATGGTTTAGTTCAACCTTGACCAGTCTGGTGCTCTGTTGGGCAACAATGCCCACCCAAGAAAGCCCTGGGGTGAGTTGTAGTCCAAGACACCTGGCAAGCACCAGGCTAGCAAAAACTGGCCTAGGTGTTGGGGAAAGTAGCAGGTGGGAAAATGTTAAACACCCCCATTCACTTCTCAGCTTCCAAGGCTCCCAGACCCATCTTTATAACCAAACAGGTAGTTGGCTCTTTAATGGTTCATTTAGTATAAGGTGAATAAATACTGTAGTCAACTTCAACATGGGAAACAAACTTTCCAGACTGCCTGCCACATTAATGTAGGCTCTTCAGAGTAGCAATGCTATCTTCCCTGTCTGGTTTCTAGGAAACTGAATGACAAGCTACAGAAAATTGTAAGTTTTGCTGGAACCTATGGGCCACAGAGCCACTTTGCATGTTGCAGAAAAACCAGCTCCCTGAATTACAACAAAATGTCAATCAAATCTTTTCTGTCCCATTCAAGGGGAGATGTAAGTGTAGCATGAAGCAGGAAATGCTCAGGTGGCAGTTTCTGTACAGCTATCCCCTTTCAAACATTACAGAAAATATGAGACTGACAAGCTGTGAAAATGTGGAAACCTAGCTTTATCTGTCATATGGGAAAGCACATCTCAAGCACATTTAATTCTTTTTGAATTGCACCTGTAATTTCATTTGTATATGAAAACATAAAAGCTATAAGAAATAGATCTTTGCAGAAATCCCATGCTTATCTACACAGCTCCTTCTTCCAACACCTTTTGCTAAAAGATACTTCTGGTGTCAACATTCTGCAGTCCGTATTAAATTCAAAATATTATTAATAAAAATATACCTTTTCTTTTCTTTTTACACGCATAAAAAGGTGCCTTACCTCAGCAAACTGGAAGAGTGCTGACTTCCTACAGTGCTTTATAGGTTCAGGACTCGCCAACTGTGAAGAAAGGGATATGATTTTTTTAAAACAAAATGCAGAGAAAGTCTCTTTCAACGATGGGTGAGGCAGACAGGCAAGCAGACAGCTGCCCTTTGTGACATTTTAGTTTGTCAATATCAACACAATAAGCTGTAGCGTTGTTGATGTGGATTCTGAGATTCCACAGGATACAAAGGCATCTCTGAACATCATTCTGCTATTTTAACTGGTCTCATGGTTGAGCGTGAGAAGAAAGGACACCTTTCCTATTAGCCACATCATTTGTTTTCACTGGAAAACAACACAGCCACTGGGTAAGCAAAGGGGTGATAAACATATGGAAATGACAGTGAAGAGTGTCATACTGTATAATGGAGTATGCATGACTGACAGGGGACTTTTATTCCTGGGCTAAAGGTTGTCCATTATGAATGACACATGCACTTGATGGTATCATTCCTTTCACAAAGACTTAACATTATTCTCTCCTACGGTGAAAGGGATAAAGAGAAAGGAAACATATGAAGAACACCCAGGCTGAACAAAAACGCTGTCTGGGACGACTGCCAAGAATCCTCAGGCATTCTGGGTCCCAGGGCAACATAAGACTGTTGTGCTGCTGGATTTTTTGCATGTTTACAGCCACTGTACAATTTTTACTGCAACAGATTGCTTTCCGCGTGCAAAGTACAGCAATACTTTTCTCAGTGGGAAATTTGAAAGTTGGGGGGGGGTGTAAAAGGAAGGGGGAAAGGGTAATTTTGGCATACAAAACGTGCCAAAGATGTCCAGAGGGAATGATAGCTTTGCGCTAATAAAAGACACATGGGTTCCTGTAGCTGAAATAAGGATTTTGTGCGCTCCTCTCTTGAATAATCTAAAAGCGAGTACCCTGCCATGTTCAGGATGAAAACCACAGCCTCTTCTCTCGCAAAGAAAGATGTGAGTCACTCTGCAAAGTACTGCTTGGGCTGACTCGGGGGAATAGCTCTGCTGAACAAGTTCAAGATATTTTCTATCAATGAAGTGTCCTCAGAGCTCTCTCCAAACACTCTAATCTGAGGGAAATGAGTGTAGTTCTACCTCCAAAGATAATTCATTTGGCACAAAAAGGATTCTCTTACATTTCCATATGGCTCTGGACTGCTTTATAGCAGAGAATGGCCTCTAAAGTCAACATTACAAGAGCTTATATTGTAAAATATATGATAACCCTCTAATTTTCAGCAACTAATACACAGCTGATTGTTTCCTAGCTTTTCATGCTTTCAGACTTCTATGAAAACTCAGTGTAGAAAGACTTGCTGTTCTACATTCTCTCACAGATTAAGATATGTGTGCTTTAAAATGGTGAATACTCGAGGCCAGGGTTCCTAAACATTTTTGCCATGGCCCGGTTGAAAATTGCTGAGGGTCTTGGTAGACCCTCTGTCTGGTTGGGGGGGGGGGTTTGTCTGTTATAGCAATTGTAATGCACTGTGCTAGATGCTGCATTATTTTTTTGATAGCATATTTGTTTCTTTTCTTGTGTGTTGTATTTTGTTGTTTTTCAGTTAGAATTCCATAAAGTTTGGGTTGCAACGAAATAGAATACAATGGGATAAGTTGGAGGAGCTGCTGGAAATACAATTAAAAATAAATATGAGCATTTAATGTGATGGATGTGCCAATTTTCAACCACAAATCCACAGACACACCATGTGCCACCTGGATGAAGCCCATAGACCAGTTTGGGAAACCCTGCTCTAGGCTAGAGGTTTTCACTATGTGTTTCCAGGGCTTCATTGAAAGCTTATAGGGACTTTTTTGATCCATTAGACAAGCTTCCTTGAAAGAAAGCTTGTCCTATTATTATTGACACTGAGGTCCAGCTCTGAGGGCCTTCTGGAGGTTCCCTCACTGCGAGAAGTGAGGTTACAGGGAACCAGGCAAAGGGCTTTCTCGGTAGTGACGCCCGCCCTGTGGAATGCCTTCCCATCAAGGAAATTAACAACTACCTAACTTTTAGAAGACATCTGAAGGCAGCCCTGTTTAGCGAAGTTTTTAATGTGTGATGTTTTATCATGTTTTTATTATTCTGTTGGGAGCCACCCAGAGTGGCAGGGAAACCCAGCCAGATGGGTGGGGTATAAATATAATTATAAATATTAAAATATTAAAATATTAATAAATTAATAGATAAATATGATGATGATGATGATGATGATGATAGACAGGAATCCTCTCAAAGTGCTCTCCCTTCCTGCAAAGTATAGTCAGCTCCTTGGTATACTGGAGACCAAAGGACAATGGAAAAGAAAGGAAGACAGCTAGAATGCAAGTGGTAGAAAACTCACTCTAAGTCTGACCAAACATATGTAAAAGCTCATTATCGAGCCTATCCTGTGGCAATGATAGCAGAGAACAATTATTTTCTGCCAGCATGGCGACTTCAGTAGAAGAGCAAGATGGCTGCCCCAGCTGGCATCTTCCCTCTTACTCTGCCCGTCTTCAGACACAATTATAGACCAGCAGCTGGACTCCTTATCTTCATTCTGTTAATTTTTTCTTTTAGGTGCCTCCTCAGGATATTGCTTATTCAACCAGCACTTTTCTGAGCAACATTGTTGGATATTGTTCCTGATAGTTTTGCAGATGGATTCGATGTAATTTTATCGTTTTAACTTTGTATTTATTTTGGGGTTTTTTTTTGTAATCACCATGATTTTCTTTTTTAATGCTGGGCAATTGAGACATCCTTTACATAAATGAAAAAATCTTGAGGAGGCTCAAAAAGAACTTTTTTCTAGGGAGAATCACTACAGTGATTCTGTGAACCACCCTGAGACCTCCAGCTTTAGGGCGGTATATAAATTCAAATTCAAATAATAATACAGTGAGCTATGAGAACTTTGTTTTAGGCTATAAAGCAATTTTGAGAGTGCAATTTGTAACGCCACATTTTCAAGAGGTGAGTTAAGTGTACTTCTCAATTAGATAATGAGACAAACAGAAAGTTTTCTAGCTATCGTCTTAATTTTAAACCTTTGAGGTTTGTTGAATATTTACAGATAAATTGTAAACAGATAAAAACACTGGCATGATCATTGTAATAACCTGCAGCTACGTAAGAGTATATATATAAAGAAGATAAATAAATGAGTAAGTTAAGTTAATTTGAATATGCAGAAGGTATTAAAAATAAATTTAAGGAACCGCAGAAAGAGGGGGAAGGAAGTCAAGTTTTAAAATGTCAAAATGATTGTGAAATCAGTGAAATGTATATACATGAAAAGTATAAACTTTAAAAAAAAATTAATCCTATGGGTGTCTGCAAAGAGCAGCCGTTGCTGCACCAACTTCTAAAACTTGTTCAAGGCAGCTGGTACCTTACAGCACAGCAATGTGTTATAAAGCAACATAGGCCTTGTAAGATTAATGCAGAGGAGAGCAAAGAAAGGTGAGCTTGCAGGAGAGAACCAACAGACTGCTGAAGACGCTTTATCTTTCATGCACTCACTGATGTTCCTCCCCAAAAAATGGGGGAAAGAGGAGGACATCTGAGCAAGGGAAAGCAACACCTGAGAGAGCAATGGCAGGGGAGCCCTGGCACTGATTTGCACATCACAGTCAACCATACTTAATGTTTAACAGTGATGCAACATGGAGGAGTGCACCAGTGCAGGGTGCTCAAAAGTTATAGGATCACTCCTTCACCATTCCTGGCCATACTGGGAGCAACAAACCACACGCCTTTGCTTGTTGTGGCGCTCAAAGAAAGTAGCTGGAGAAGTGTGCAGAGGCTGGAGAAAGAGCTGTGAGTGGAGGAGTGCTCCATTGCCCATCCTTCACCAAACCTGCTATAGGCTGGGACTGGGTGTGGAACTTGCTGAATGGGACAAAGCTGTGGGCAGCCTCAGGTAGCTTTGTGTCTGCCTGCAAAAGCAAGCCTGGAGTGAGAGATTAGGGTAACGTCAGCAGGTTCCAGGTGTCCTCTTCTCTATGACATCTAGTGAGTAAGCTGTGTTTGTTTGCGCCATGGCTGGGAGACCAGGTAGATGATGGAGTGCTGGGGGAAATGCAGGAGGCTGAGAGGTGAGTTGTTTCGGAAGGAGAATGAGCTGATACTAGTTTATGTTTATTAGCAGTTTGTATTATGCAACCATTGCATATGAAACTGTCTGTATTTTTGTAAGATTTGTTAGCTGTCTTTTGTTGTTGCTTTAGTTTTCTGTACAGTGGTACCTTGGGTTAAGTACTTGATTCGTTCCAGAGGTCCGTACTTAACCTGAAACTGTTTTTAAGCTGAAGCACCACTTTAGGTAATGGGGCCTCCTGCTGCTGCTGCGCCGCCGGAGCACAATTTCTGTTCTCATCCTGAAGCAAAGTTCTTAACCTGAAACACTATTTCTGGGTTAGCGGAGTCTGTAACCTGAAGCGTATGTAACCTCAAGCGTATGTAACCCGAGATACCACTGTACACTGCTTATATTTTTATATATTAAGTGGTATGGAAATAGCCTAAATAAACAATTAAAAATAAGTAACTCAATAAAATCCTGGGCTCATGGTTTGTTTCCTTCTTTCTAATCAAACCATGAGCTGAGACCAAGGTTTGTTTTCAACTCATTAGTAGATTGGATTAAAGAACCATACTCAGTTATTTCAGAAAGGTTTTGGGAACTTTATTACATAATTTACTTGGGGGAGATAAGAAATTTGGACAGAAGACTATTAATAATATATTTTTTTTTTTGTTATTTGATTTATTAAATATTTGTTATGTCCAAGTCTCCTTTAGAAAAATTAATAGATAAAAGGAAATGTAGAGGTGGGATTTCATGCATGGAAGAACAATAATTTATTCAGGATTAATGATTTTAGAAAAGCAGGATGGATGGTTTCATATTCAGAGGTTAGAAGAAAAATGCAGGGCTAAAACCCCTAATTGGTTTGAATATTGTCAGGTAAGATCATTAGTGCAAGAATATCAAAGGAAAACTGGGTTGAGGAGAGAACATACAGAATTTGGAAAAGAAAGTTGTGAAGATTAAAGAACATAGATTAGCAAAGATATATAAACTTTTGGTTAAACATGACACAGAACAGGGACAACTAAAATAATATATTGTGAAATGGGCACAAAATACTGGGGGCAGCGGGCGGAATCCTGATGGATATATGTGAAAATCTTTTGAAAGTAGCTTTTAAGTTCTCTTTATGTGCAGGAATTAAGAGATAATTGTAAAATAATGAGTAGTTTGCAAATTAAGCCATAAAAGATAAGTAACATGAATAAAAATTATTTATCTTTATGTTGGAAGAATAAAAAGAAAGATTCTCCCCATATGTGGTAGAGATATGCTTTTTTTCCCCTTTAAAAAATGGAAAATGATTTTAAAACCCAAGTGGTAAATATTTTAAGATACAGTGTTTCATTTTGCTCATTTTCTTTTAAATTATGTAAAACAGTAAGTTATCTCAGAATGTAGGGAACTTGTTTCTTATCTATTAGTTGTGGCTAGAACGGTCTATGCAAATACTGGAAATCACATAAAACACCAACAATTAAAGAATGGAGAGACAAAAAATGGTCGTATGCAACTATGGCTAAGAACACATTTTTTAAGATATCAAGAATGAGAAGCGAGACAAGGTATGTTTTTGGTAAAGTGGCAAAAGTATTGATTACTGTAAAAGAAAACAGTTTTTTTCACCTAATTGTCATCATGGATTCACAAAGTATTGACCGTTTGGATATATGATATCCTTCTAGCTTTGTTTTTATTTATAATTGAAATGGGGAATGGCTTTATTTTAGTGTAGCTACCAATATGCTTTAAAATATTTTAAAAAGTATTTTATTACGTATAATTTGATGATTAAAATAAAAGGTGGTTGGGAAAGGTTGGTTTTTGTGGTGCGTTTGTGGGAAATGACCTCCCTAGTCTGGGTTTGTTGTGGGAAATATCCCCTTAGTCATGCTCCCAACATAGCCAGGAGTGGGGGAGGAGTGGAGCAAGGACGTTTGAGTAGCATGCACCACCATGTTGCTTGTTCATAGTAAACCAGAGTTAAACATTACCCATGGTTTAACATGAGATGTGAACACAGCCATAGAGAGGGCTAAGCACCTATCTATTCTGATTCTTACCCAGAAATGCTGCCTCCTATGCCCACAATTGCATTACCCTGGCAAATGTGGGTCTGGGATGTTGTGCTTGCTGCAGTACTGCCCTTGGCCCTGATTAAAACGTTAAGCAAAGGCGGCTGCAATAAGTAACCATGTCATCTTGCATTGCACGGGTTTGGACTAGAGGACCCCAGGGTCCCTTCCAACTCTACAATTCTATGATCCTGTTCCTCATTCCCCTTCTCCAGCACTTATATAGACATGTTTCTGGAGCATCATGGGAACGGAGCACAAAGAAGAAGTGGCAATACTGGAATCACCTCCAGTACAGAAAGAAGCAATGCTTGAATGTTGAGTAGGGGCCTCAAATGAAGGGTTGGAACCCTGAGCACAGTTTGATGTGGGTGTCAGCAGAACGGTTTGTGGCAGTGCTGCTCTAGTGCCACATCTTGTGTAAGTTACATACACCCAGTGCTTTTCTCCTGGGGGCACGCCAAACCTTAAACATTTTTTGAATTTAAGTTTGGCCTCATTGAGCAGCAGCATTTCAAAATGAGAAGGAAAATGAGAGCACCCCTAAACTTTTTTTTTTAAAGAAAAAAAGCACTGCATATACCTAACACCAGGACTTGCCACACTGCACTAGCACCAAGCTTCATAGTAAGCCACCAAACTGTGTGCTACATATCTTCGCAGCCTACTAAATTCATGATTGTAACACAAAGAAGAGAAATGTGCGTATAGCTGAAGCTTCCTTCGCTGCCTCTGCTGCAGCAGTTCCTGGTGATGACGAGAGAAGTGCTCTCTAGCAGAAATCATAGGCATTGACAGACATCTGAGGCTATGAGAGGTTACTTTATCATTTCCTGGGATATTGCTATTCAGAAGCAAATTCATCCCAGAACTGATTTTTTATTTAAACTTAAGATATTTTAGTTTTGTGCCTTGAATAGCTACATTATATAGTCAAGCTAAGGGGGATGAAAATCACAGGCAGCGAGCTCAGTATACTGTTCCTTTGGTTTAACGATGATGTAGGCTTGGCTAACGAGAGATGCAGCTACAAGGCTGTACTATACAGAAGCTCAAGTCTGTGCAAAGGATGAAGGACACCCTACAAGGAAGATTCCTTCCCAACCCAAAGAACAGGGATGGGGAGCCACTTCTATGGCCAACTCTCCGTGGCCATTTTGACAGGTGGCCAGGGCTGCTCCCCAATCAATCGCAATCAGGAAGAACCTCCTGTATCAACAGGGTCAGAGTCGGAACCTTCCATTGAGGTGGAGTAATGAAATGTCTTCCCCAGGACCTCAAGCAGTGCAGGAAGCACGTAAGGCGGTAGGCTAGGGAACAAAGGAGTGCCTGTCTCTAGATCAGGGGCTTTAAGAATCTAGTTAGTGACAAAGGGGCCTTGGCTTGTCATGCCTTGCCTCCTTCTCCATGAAATCCAGCATCGCACCAGAACATGACATGTAGGATCTAATTGGGATCGTGGGAGGCTCCCCATCACTGCCATAGAACATCCCCCTTCACAACCAAGCAAAACCACTGATCCTTTGGTCAAGAAACTTAAGGACTTTAGAAATACTAATTGTTGCAATTAAGAAAAGGGATGAGAATGATATAGGTATGATGCCTTTCCCCACAATCAAAGCAGTTGCCTTATACGGATTTAAACCTATTTATCCCAATAAACAGATTGGTATGAAGGCGCTTTTTTGGGTGGGGGGTTAGAACACAGGCAGCATTTTGAAGGTAGGATAGAGACTTGAAGGCACCTGTGAGAAGAAGAATCTTGTATTTTACTGAAGTGTTTTGATCTTTCCCACCACCTCCTTTACGTTAAGGATTTTCTTAATTGAAAGGTGCTAGGGCTCATGTTTATCTGAATTCATAGTTTCTGACAAGTGTGCTCCTCCTCCCAAAAAATAACTGCTAGTTTAAGTTACTCAGTAATAATAGGGAAAGCACACTGTGTAGAAGAAGAAGAAGAAGAAGAGTTTGGATTTGATATCCCGCCTTTCACTCCCTTTTTAAGGAGTCTCAAAGCGGCTAACATTCTCCTTTCCCTTCCTCCCCCACAACAAACACTCTGTGAGGTGAGTGGGGCTGAGAGACTTCAAAGAAGTGTGACTGGCCCAAGGTCACCCAGCAGCTGCATGTGGAGGAGCGGAGACGCGAACCCGGTTCCCCAGATTACGAGACTACCGCTCTTAACCACTACACCACACACTCTTTTTATTACTACTACCTTATTTCTTTCCCAGTTGAGCCTTAGCACTGAAAGAAGCTCTACAGCAGTCTCATGAGAAGTCATACTAAGGTGGAAAACCTCTCCTCTCCTAAAAACAAGTGGGAGCAACAAACCATGATCCAAAAACAAACATTGGCTTCCTGACTGTGTTTTTGGGGGAGTAAAACAAACCACAATCCCTAATTCAGATGTAACGATAAACCAGGGATCATGGTTTGTTGTACCCACCAGAGCCAATGGAGGAGCCAAGCAGGAGCCAACTTACAGTTCCCAGTATAACATTAACTATGGTTTACCATAATGTGTGAACGCAGCCCCTTGTTGGGCTCATTCTTGTTGTCCCAGGATGACTGCATGCAGAGAGTCTTCAGCCTAATTCTGTAGGGAAAATCCTACTTCCTTGAAGGAGGCATTGCTATGTACTTCCACATATCAGTTGTATCTAGCACATTATAAAAATTAAACCTGCTGGAGAGACTATTTGTTATATGCTTCAATTGTGTACTTCAGAAGGACGGCAACATTTGAAGCCATCTTGCTTTATCACACTGTATTTCTATTTTTTTAAAAGTCAGATCTGTCATACCTCTGAAAACTGAAATAGTGTTGATTCCTCACTTTCTTTTGAATCTGCAGGGGCATCTGGTTGTGATGGACTTGAAGAAATCTGGGGGGGGGGGGCACATTAAAAAAAGCCATTAGAACACTCTGTTTAAGCCAAATCTGATTTTCATGTTCTGCAGAAATGGCAAAACTTGTCGCTCTTCAGGACACAAAGTGGTATGAATAAGTTACTTTTCTAATGGATTGTAAATGACAAACTATGAAAAATACAAGCATCATTTTCATAGGGAAACCTCTGCCATAATCAGAGCAACAAAATAAAACAATGAAAAGTCACAATGGTAATATTAAATAAAGTATCACACGGCTTGGAGCTAAGCCAAAGGCTTTGATCCCTTGCATTGACAGACGCAAATTAAGCATTTCACCTGACACACTAATTGCATACAAAGCACCAAAATGATCAGTACCATGCTGAAAAAACTGTACAAGAAATCAGAATTTCCAGACTAAAATAAGCAATATTATTTTGAACTCACTTAGTTGGAAATAAACCCCACTGATTTCAAAGAAACCTATTTACAAGGAAGTTTTATATGAGAGCCTTATGATTCTGGCTTCATTTTTCACCGCTGAGATGTTCAAGTGTGCTGGCTGGAAACCTGTTAACAGCAATCTTAACTATCTGGTCAAAAATGTCATCTGGAATACTATGATATTCTGGATTGTTTTCAGGACAATAATGAGCACGATCCAGTCAAAGTGAAACACTTTTACATTCCATTGATTTCAACAGGTAAGATTTAAACACATGCTTAACATTCAAATTGAAATCAACGGGGCTTAAAATTACATACTTAACTCACCCATTGAAAATAATTGGTGTTTTAAAAGTGCTTAATCTCGGCTGGATTGTGCCAACTATCCACACATTCTTGGTTTTCTGATATCAGATGAGAAAAAAATCTATTAGAAACAATGGCTTCTAATTAAAATAATATTTGGGGGTAAAAAAATTGGGCACCCTCTATACTTTGATGTTTGTATTCTCTTCTTCGGTCGCATCTTAATCTCTTACTGAGCTTTTCTGAGAAAAAGCTACATAATTGTGAATACTACATTGCTTGCTACATCGCTGAGTGGTGCTCACATTGGCTCCACAGGTCTCCTGTGTATCTCCTCTTGCGTTGCCACCCATGGTGGTGGTATATTCAGTGGTGCTTAATCGTTAGTAACTGTGTTTCGGATTGCAATTATATAATTGTGCTTGGGTTGAACATTTTAATGGGGCTCCACCAGCACCTTAGGGTCACAGTTCACACATTCCTTGACCAGGTACCCACTTTCATGGGCCGATGCAATGAGCAGCATCCAGAAAAAATTATCCACAACTAAAGACATCAAAAACAAAGGAGTGGGGTTTTTGGTGCAACAAATTCAAGTTCTATTTATTTCAGTGGGATTTAGTCATGACCAATGTCCGTTGGGTTGTGTCTAATATGTAGGAAATAATTTACTCTGTAACAAGTCCTGTACTCATAGCAGCTGAAAATGGTACTGTTACACGTCAAGGCCCCACACTCCCTCCCTTGGTGAATAAAAACACGTGGACACAAGTATTTTAAGTTAATGGGTTGAAAAAAAGGCCACAACATTTATTGGTTACAAAATGTGAGTGGTATTGGCTTTGGGCATTGGACTCAAACTGACTATATCTGACTCCTGCCCGCCATGCAGGAAGTCTTACAATGGTTAACCACCTGTAGGGAGAGCCCTGTTGATGTACATCAACTCGGTGCTCCCCCAGGGTCATGGGAAAGGTCGTGCCATGGCCCTAGCCTCCACCTGGGCTTCGGACAGGAACCACGACCCCTGGGTTCCTTTAATGGAATACCCTTAAAAGGGAGGGGTAGGTGATGGCCACAACCTCCCCTCCCATAAACCAAGCTTTTCCAATGCCTAACCGCCAAACCTTATAAAGTTGTGACCATTTGCTACGAGGTAGGCAAAAACCAAGTGGCTGGTGCCAATCTGCCAAGTGGGAAAATTCCTACCAGGCCCTTCCAACAGGCGACCAACCCAAGTCCATAGCAAGGTCAAGGTGATAAACGCAAGAAGAAAGGGCGGGAGATCCGTGGAAGCCAGGAGCAGGAGGAGGAGCTCCCAGCTGCGCAGCCACTTAAATGCGGCTAGCCACACACCCCCGCCAGCCGGATTGGCTGATAGTAGGGGTCTTGACATGCCCCCCGGTGAGGGCGGGAAAGCATGAGGCCTGCACGCAACCCTGCCCCTTCCTGAAGAGAAGCGGCTCTGTAAGAATGAGAACTGAATACCTGGTTCATACACTACCTTCAGCAATGAGAATGTATCGGGAGATGCTAAAGGCTGCTTGCATGATCAAAAAATGGATTTGCGACTTGGGCCCTCGGTTATATGCTGAAAGATGATTAGGATTTGACAATATAGGATTTGATAGCATACGGGGGCACGATCTATCTATCTAATATGCTAATGGATGGTCCTGACCTTGACTTAGTACTGAAAGAGTGTTTCCACACTTTAACCTGAACAGCCACCTGATGAAGCCTGTCAAGATCTGATGCCTGAAGAGGGCATCCATTATAGCTGCTAATTAAATAAATATGTCCTTAGCTGGCACATTTTTGGCTTCAGGATGCTTTCTACTAAATATACGAAAGAAATTATTGCTTCTGCTCAAGAATGCCTACCTAATGCAATGTATCATATAAAGCATTTAATTAATTAACTATATTTAAGTGCCATTAAAGATGCAGAAGTCACCCATAATCCTCAGGTAAATATGTATGTGACCACTGTTGAAATGGATGATAAATTAACTGAAGCATTTTTGGAGCTTATCTGAATGCCTTTAGTGTTCTTTTATTTATTTATTAAAAAACCCAAAAACCCAGAAATTAGAAAAAGCTCACCTCAGCAAATTGAAACAACGGCGACTTTAGACATCCTTCAGTAGAATTGGATGCATCAGAATGGCATGTACTTGAAGAAATCTGAAACAAAGATTATTGGGGGAAAAACTTTAGGGACTACATTCTGCTTCGTGTGTCAATTAGAAAGGGGCCTGCCTGTGAGTTGCAGGCTTTTACTGCTAAGTGGTGTGCGCATATATTATTATTTCTAAAGCACTTTCAAATCAAAATGGCATAGGAGAGATAAAAGTAATGACAAACCCTGCCTGGAGGCTTACAATGTATCAGACAAAAAAAGTGGAGGGGGTGGAAATGGTCACAAGAGGAAGGGAAACCTGGAAGGATTAATGAGCAAGGAAAAGCCTCAGAGCACAGATTGCTCTTTAGAAGCTGTTTAAGAACCAAAATTGGCAGAGCTGCTTGAATATCGATAGGGAGCACATTCCATGTAGCCAGTGCATTCCAGAGCTGTAGAATAACAACAGAGAAAAGCAACAATGAAAAGTAATAGCCAGGTTTTGGATTTGATTAGAAGTACATAAGGGGAAAAGAAGGAGCAAAGAGAAAGAAAGAACTGAAAAGTTAAGGAGGAGAAAGTGTACAAAAGCACTGTGAGCCAAAAGAAATTTAAACAGAATGCTTTAGGGAAACAGAAGCCAATTTTAGAAAAGAGAAGGGATAGAGAAATACATGTAAAATAAGGAGCGTGGAAAGAGCCGCAGAATTTAAAATGAAAAAGAGATCAGAAATGGGAAGGATGGGCATTAGATGCTTCCCTGCAGGCAGGCAGGCAGGCAGGTACATATGCAAACGAGTCGCCATTTGCCTTTTTAGTAGCATTGCCAGCACAAAGCAGTCACTGGTATGGTATGCAGAAAAATGGAAAGCACTAAAGACTGAAGGGAGGAGCCAAGTAAGAAATGACAATAAGAGATCACCTTTCATTTGTACATCCATTCATTAAGGGAAAAATTAGTTTGTGATGAGCTAAATACAGAAAAATGTCCTATAAAATCATGTAATATAATCTGTTCTAAGAGTATAATGGCATACTTGACACTTAACAAGTGTGCAAACACCAGCATTGATTCTACATTTCATTTTCATGGCTGGGACATGATATAACGCATTCACACTCACATCATGAGGCAATAAGAGATTCCTAAAAATTCAGCGTAGTTAACAACTGTTAATACAACTCTTGAGAAGATGAATATCATTAATGCAATCAGATTAAGCATTAAGAAATACGAAGTCAATGTATCAGAATAATACTTGCCCATGTATTATTAAATGCAAAGAAAAGATAGCAAACATGGCCTTCTGTCTGCTTTTAACACTCAAACACCCACTGCCTCCTTAATGTCTGCCTGATTATTCTTTGAAGAAAATGAAAAGGGTTTTGTTTTTTTTACCACTGCATGCTTCACTTGCCAGCCAAATGTCTGCCCAGAATGTTTTGGGAGGGAGCTGTGAAAGTGGATTTCTCATAAGAAATTTGTCAGAATGGCTGGTAGACACACCAGGCTTGCAAACAAGGGCTTAACAAGCACCATGTTACTTCCTACTCATGGCATTATGGCTACATAAGCTGTCACAAATGCCCTCCACTCAGAAGTCTGCCTGGCCGATGTGGTCATTGTTCCAGCACTAGGTTAACACTTATTTATTTGCCCAGGCATTTTAAGCTGCTGATTCGCTTATTATGCTGTTTTTAGCAGTCTTTATTTGTTCAGAATGGCTTACTGTTCTGGTTGCTTTGGTTTATACTCTATACCTGGTATTTGTATAAATGAAGGACAGACTATATAAGCTACAAGTAAAATGATTCAAGTTAAATCTTAGGTTTGCAAATGTTCCCCTGTCCCCACAGACCAGCAAGTTATTCAAATAATTTTCATCTGATGAAGTGGCCTGTAGTCCATAAAAAGTTGCTTAAGAGACCATCTGGGAGCAGCCGCCAAAACCACATAACACTGGTCTTGAAAGACCTACATTGGCTCCCAGTATGTTTCTGAGCACAATTCAAATTGTTGGTGCTGACCTTTAAAGTCCTAAATGGCCTCGGCCCAGTATACCTGAAGGAACGTCTCCACCCCCATCATTCTACCCGGACACTGAGGTCCAGTGCCAAGAGCCTTCTGACAGTTCCCTCGCTGCGAGAAGCCAAGTTACAGGGAACCAGGCAGAGGGCCTTCTCGGTAGTGGCACCTGCCCTGTGGAACACCCTCCCACCAGATGTCAAAGAGAAAAACAACTACCAGACTTTTAGAAGACATCTGAAGGCAGCCCTGTTTAGGGAAGCTTTTAATGTTTGATAGACTATTGCATTTTATTATTTTGTTGGAAGCCGCCCAGAGCGGCTGGGGAAACCCAGCCAGATGGGCGGGGTATAAATAATAAATAATTCTTATATTATTATTATTATCTTTGCTTTGAGCCCTGCAAGATCTGCTCCCTGCCTTGTAGGCCTTTTCCCACCTGGCCTGAGAGGCAAGGCCCAGTTGACTCCAGCTATAAAAGCTGAAGCTGCCAAACAGAATCTTGGGCTGGGGCATTGTTTATGGGGTTTTGTTGTTTATGGGGGCTGTTGCTGTCGTCTTTTTGTATCTTTATTTTGTATCTTATGCTCTATGTGGAAATTGTTCAGTCTGTGTACTTTTTGATGTTTTGTTTATGACTACTTTTGTTATCTTTGTAGTGCTGTAGTTTGTAAAAAGCCACCTAGAACATGTTTTAACTTTGGAAACATGGCATACAAATAAATAAATAATTGATTGATTGATTGATTGATTGAAGCACAAGATGCTACAAAATGTTATTGTGTTTATACTGAACCATGATACTCTTTTGCCACTACCAGTACAAAATCACATTCTACTTCTTACAGAAATTCAACATGTATGTGCTAAAAGCTGCCAGATTAATACATTTTGTATTGCAAAGCTGGTGAAATGTAAACAGGCAGATGGCTACTTTAAACTGAGCTGCTGTGGTACGGCGGTGAACTTCATGAGCTGTGAGCCCAACACTCCTGATTCTAGGCTCAAGTGTGCTGCCGTGTAGGCAATGTCCCAACCCGCACTTGAAAAATGGGAGGTAATGATACAACACCTTAGCAGTAGTGAAGTAAATATTACTGAGTAAATGGCGAAGAGATCGCACTGGCTTATTTATTCTGAATGTTTGTAAGTGATGCCAGTAAAGGTTTGATGATGATGAATATCACTGAGATAATGTATTTAAAATTATTTGTTACAACGGTATTTTAAGTAGCTTTGAATTACCTGTGTTGATTAGGAAAGTGGGATCTAATAGCATGTAAACTATATTTTTAAATGCTTTTTGCATTTAAAATAACGCTACCAAATATTCCATCACGTTATTCTAAATAGTCTATGGCAGTGGTGGCAAACCTATGGCATGCGTGCCAGAGAGGGCACTCAGAGCCCTCTCTGTGGGCACGAACACCAACGCCCCAGCAGGGCTGTAGCTTCCATGCCGGGGGGGTGGGGGGGCTTGGATGTGCCGTCCAAAGTATGCGGCACCAGGGCCTGGCAAGTGAAAGAGGGGCTGAGCAGGCATTGATTTCTGCCAGTCTGTTTTTCCTACTCAGGAGTAAGCTGCCTTGAGTTCAGCAGGGCTTAACTCCCAGGTCAGTAAGCATATCAAGACAGCAACATAAGAAGGGGCTGCTGGGTTTACATGTTCTCTGGACTTTCCTGCAGAAGCCAACAGAAAAATTCATTCCATGGAGTAAGCCATCAAACGGCAGCCAAAAAAATAGCAAATAATAATAATAATAATAATAATAATAATAATAATAATAATATTTATACCCCACCCATCTGGCTGGGTTTATTTATTTATATATATTTGTATGTGCACACACAGCAATCATTATTATCTTATATTAAAGATTGGGAGAGGGTGGCTCTTAGTACAGCCCTCCAGGGTACACTAGTGGCCAAAATTGTGAAACCTTCTGTATTTCCAAGGTTTGATGGCTCATAGCAACACTTTGTTCTGGAGTAATACCAGTGCTTTTTTTCTGTGGGGACGCAAACCTCTGAACATTTTGTGAATTTAACGGTAGATGAATTTCACTGTATTTATTTTCCCCAATTCGAACTGTATTTATTTTTCTCCCGGTGGTGATTTTTCTTGATAATTTAATGCAGTAACTTTTATGAAGGATTATTTATTACAACAGCAGTCATAAAGAAGAAACATGAAACACACAGAAAAAATGAGATATACGGTTAAATTGCCGTGTTGGCACTTTGCAATAAGTAAGTGGGTAGCAGTTTGGGCACTCAATCTCTAAAAGGTTCGCCATCACTGCTCTATGGTATTCAAATTATAAATGGCGGAAGGACAAATATGTATCAGACAATATACAAAGTAAATGGATTTTGCTCTCAAGGTGGGACTTCTAAGTTCACAGAACTGTTTACATTCACAGACAGTTTGACTCAAGATACATCCTCTTGATTATAGTTCCTCTTTACTAGAAACTCTTTAGATATAAAGGACTTCATTCTGCAATACAGTGGTACCTCTGCTTACGAGCCCCTCTTGTTACGTATCCTTCGGGATACACATGCGGCAAACCCAGAAGTATATTTCTGGGTTTCGCCGCGCACACATGCACAATAGTGCTCTATCGCGCCGCGCGCGTAGAACAGGCACCTCCAGATGCAGAAACCTCAGAATCCGACCGGAGCTCTGGAACGGATCCTGTCCACAACCGGAGGTACCACTGTACTTGACACCAAAGTGTTTCACATTGTACAACTGGCACAAATGATTAGGTTCTATAGCTAAGGAATGGCAAAACTGTGTCACTGACTGCAGATACAAAACCTATCAAATAGTTGTCAGCAGAAGTTACATTACTATACATATCTGTCAAACATGCATTGCATTAATGAAAGGATGAAGCAGGCAAGATAGCTGCTTACCTCTTGTGCAGTCAAGGCATGTTCTCCTGCTAACAGTAGCATACTGAGGCCTCCCATTTGTGTAGGATCTATCAGAGAATAAAAATATATTGATAAAAATGTTTTATTTTGGAGCCAGCCTGAGCAGGTCTTAAACATACTGGGCCACAGCACTGAAAGGAACTATAAAGATTACATCTTTTAACAAAGACTACTTAAAAGGAATCAACACACAGCCCCCCCCCCATATATATATATATATCTTTTTAAAAAATGGAGTGGGAAGGAAGTCTTGATAATATCATGATAAGCTATTCATAAAGTCACTCTTTTCAGAAAATCTCAGTCTAGTGCTGGTAACGTTTAAGTGTTACAATAAAGTGCAGACAATATACACAAGAAACTTCAGGCACCCTCCTGCATAAAACTGTCAGTTGGTACAGCATGAAACTCTTAATCTCAGAGTTGTGGGTTTGAGCTTCACATTGGGCAAAAGATTCCTGCATTGCAGGGGGTTGGACTAGATGACCCAAGTGTTTTCTCCCAACTCTACAATTCTATGATTTCTATTTGAAGCAAGACTATGGGATTGCATGGGATCACACTCAAGTCTCTCTATCCCCCATGTTGGGAAGGGAAGTTTGACAATGGGACTCAATGAAAACTCTCATATAGGTTTCCCTGTCTAGAACCCCATGCGATTAGCATGCTCCCCTCAGATGTCTCTGCCAATGCTGAGGAGGAGGAAATTAAGATAGAATGCCTGAAAAAGGCATTGCTCAACCCCCCACTCCCTCTGCTGAAGCAGAGTCTTGCACACCATCACCTGCAACTTGTATCTTTAGATCTTGCCACTCAAAAATACACCTTCCCTCCAATCTCAATGGACTATGCTTTCAAATGGATTGTAACTTGTATTTGGTCAGACTCACCATGAGTCTTTCACTTTCATTCGAAATAGAGAACTATTAACAGTGAAGCAAAACATGATTTGTGCCTAGTGCTGCTACTTATGCTGCTATTGGAAGTTAAACATATTTTCAGGGTTTGGAAATTACTTTATTAAAGACACAAGAAATGTCTCATGTATAATTTTTTGCTCAAAACATCTAACTTAAGCTGATTTAAGTAGCTTAAAAGAGCCCTAGGTAGGAAGAGTTGCAGCAATATGATCCATCTATGATCATGCAGGAAAATGCGACAGGTACTATAATCTATCCATGTATACACGGTGTTGGATCCCACTGAGTAATTAGTCACAGTCAGTTCCCACTGAAATCATGGGACTTAAAGTCATGACTGATTTAGTTTGTATCCATCCCATAGCCAGGAAGGCAGTCACAACAGGGACTGTGTATTTTACACTGTGTGAACATACCATAAGAGGATGTAACAAGATCAAATGTTGCAGTCATTACTGGAATGAGGTGCTCCACTAACTATGTATCTTATACCTCATTAAAATATATAGAAGGCATGTTTTACAAAAGAGTAACTGCTTCAAGGATATCTACAGCATCCTATTACAAAATGACTGCAGGAATCAACCCATTTTAATAACACAGTGGAACCTCAGGTTTTCGAACGTAATCCATTCTGGAAGACCGTTTGACTTCCGAATCGTTCGAAAACCGAGGATCAATGGGTGGTCGGCAAATTCCATTGAAAAAAATGACTTCCGAGGTACATTCGAAAATGGAAGCAATTACTTCTGGGTTTTCAGTGTTCGGGTTCTGAATTGTCTGGCTTCCGACACACTCGAAAACCAAGGTTCCACTGTACATGATTATAATAAAACAAATATTCCCATTGACTCTAATGAAATACAGTACAATCTTGTTGAAACCTCTGACTTCTAGGCCTGATTCAGTCACGTACTGTAGGCCAGAGACTTGGGGCTTGATGTCAACAGAGATATCGAACGAACCTGCCATAGCGAAATTCAGCTGAGGCATTTCTTCTGTCTTCACTAACTTTTTCGGACTTGGCAAATCTTTTGCAGGTTCTGATGGGAAAGCCCACAGCTTTTTCCGGTTAGTAACAGTAGATGACTGGGTTTTCACAGGTTTATTTGTAGGCGGGCACCACTTGTAGCCAGGGTTTGCTTTCATAAATGCATCCTTGTACTATGAAGAGGAAAGGAAAAAAATTGCGTCATGGGACAGCACAGTTTTGTAGAAAACCTTGGGGAAATGTAACAACTTAGTATTCTTAATTATTTATTTGATAACATTTATACACCACTTACCGTATTTTTCGCTCCATAAGACACACTGTTTTCCTCCTAAAAAGTAAGGGGAAATGTCTGTGCGTCTTATGGAGTGAATGTGTGGTCCCTGGCAGTGGCGGAGCTGGGGGCTTTGGTTCCCAGAGTGATGGGGGCGTGGCACACCACCCGTGTGAGTGTCCTAAGGGTGGCCCCTGCACGAGCAGCTGGGGAGAGGCAAGGCGGGGGAAGAGAGCTTTAGAACACCCTATTTAGAGTTCCCTACATCCGAGGGGCTCTGTGACTTGCATGAGAGCAGCCAGGAGCCAGCGCGGAGGGGGATATTCTCCCTCACGGGCTCTGTATTTTTTTTCTTGCTTTCCTCTTCTAAAAACTAGGTGCGTCTTATGGAGCGAAAAATATGGCAATTGTAAAAACAAAACAAAAAACCTTCTAAGTGGTTTACAAAGTACTGGTTTTAGGATATGCAATATACAACAATTTGAATGTTTACTTTGATTTAAGTCAAATGGGGCTTACTCCCATATAAATGTGCACAGGGTTGCACTCATTGCTTATGTTTGTCATCAGAAAAGCTATAAAACCTGTATTATAAAATATGAGTTTATGGATGATCTCAGATTGCCAAGCTACTCCATAAAAACATTTCTCAAAGCATCAATGGCTCAACTATTTTTCTCAACCACCTGCGCTATACCAACAAATTTTTAAAAAAGAATGTTCATTTCTTAACAAATAACTGAAAAATTTGGTCTCAACCTGAAGACTAGGAAATCTTGGTAATATGACCAGGAAATATGACCAAGACTGACAAATTTTATTTGAAGAGGGGTGGTTTAGAGGGAAGATTCCTCTTGTTCTCGGGTCCTGCTTGTAAGTTTCCCACAGCTCTTGGCTACTGTGAGTACAGGTTGCTGAATTAGGTGGGCCACTGGCCTGATCCAGCAGGCTCTTCTTATGTTCCTGATTAAGGTTTCTCAATGTTGTGCTACATGATCACAAAGATAGGTAAAGGTAAAGGGACCCCTGACCATTAGGTCCAGTCGTGGCCGACTCTGGGGTTGCGGCGCTCATCTCGCTTTACTGGCCAAGGGAGCCGGCGTACAGCTTCCGGTCATGTGGCCAGCATGACTAAGCCACTTCTGGAGAACCAGAGCAGTGCACAGAAACGCCGTTTACCTTCCTGCTGGAGCGGTACCTATTTATCTACTTGCACTTTGACGTGCTTTCGAACTGCTAGGTTGGCAGGAGCAGGGACCGAGCAACGGGAGCTCACCCCGTCGCGGGGCTTCGAACCGCCAACCTTCTGATCAGCAAGCCCAAGAGGCTCAGTGGTTTAACCCACAGCGCCACCCACGTCCCTGATCACAAAGATAGCCTATTGCATTTACAGTATGTCTAGTCTGAGTTGGAAGCACTGAGCCCTATCCAATATATTTTGGGTAAAAGAACAACTTAAGCCTTTGTGTGCTTCTGCATTTCAGATCATTCAGCTAATGAAATTGAAATTGTCAGGTTTCCCTAATTACTCTTACAAGGTATAAATATTTGTATCACTCGCCCATACTAAAAAATATAGTTGCAATATAGAGAGCTGGGTGTTGACCAGATTTGAAAAGTTTGGGCTTGCTCCAAGATCTTTTTTTTTAATAGCCTTGTTGAACCTCAGGGCTAGCTCCAAGAGACACATTGTATGGCCACCGCTCTAAGCTGTGCATGATGTCTGGGCAGTATTCATAATGAAGCCAAATTATAACTACAATTTTTAAAATGCAGTTAAAAAGAAAACCCTCTCTCTCCTGTATGTATTTTCATCAATGCTTTACCAGGAAAAAATTGTTAAGAGGACCCAGTGGCAAGTTTTTGTTCATAATTACTGCTATTGCACAGCTAAACTACAGAAAGAATAAAAATTATATGCTTAATTGCACGTCTCATACACATTCTTGGAATGAATGTTACTGAGCTGAACACACTTGGCTATATTGTTCCTTTTCAATAGAGAAATGTGAGGCTTGCTTTCAGAACCAAGCCTAGGAGGGAGGGTTTGTGTGAATCATATCGCCACAGGCATTGCAGTTTTCAACACACTATTGTTAGAAGTTTCTAATTGTCACTTTTCACAGGAGTGTTATGCAGTTGTTCTTCTTCCCCACTGACAAAGGTTCAAGGGGAAGTTAAAAATCCCAAAAGACATTTTTGTCCTATAAATTCAACTCTCCAATTTTCCAGATCACTACTGGATTCCATTATTATTATTACTGTTGTTGTTTTTTTACTACGAGTTGAAATAATAAGTCCCTAATTTCAGTATTGAAAAAAACCAAATGAAAACTATTTTTGTTATTCTGAATCAATAAAGAAGAATATCTAAAGACATTATCCACTACGGGGTGATTCGGAATAAATATAAAGAGGGCTTTTGATTGTATCACACCAGTTATGATACACTGTCCCCAAGAAGCTTTCCCTGAATCAAACTTCAGTTGCATGGTGAAAGACTTCTTATTTATCATGGCATGCTGTATTTTGGATCTTATCTGCTACCTTTATAGATTAATTTAGGAGAGATTCCTTGCAGCAGAACATTATTTTATAAATACGAGTTTTATAAATTCTGCAGGGAGATCATTCCTTACTGGAGTTCGAGCATTTGTTTCACAGCAGTGAAGCCCGAAAGCAAGACTTGAAAGCAACAGCACAATCTCAACCTGTGATTCACAGAAACTGGCATTCAGAGACATACTGCCTCTGACAGTGAAGGTACACTACTGGCCAAAATTGTGAAAACCTTTTGGAAAAAGTGTATTTCTTAGGTTTGATGGCTCACAACTCCACATTTATTGGAGTAATACCATGAAATTATATATCAATGGAAAAAAAATTTAATGAAGAATGTAATGCAACAAAGATAGTTCAATTATCTGTATTCTATCAAAAGTTATAGCCAATTAACCAGAAAAAGGAAGCACAACTTGCTTAGGTTGATATGCAGTAGTTTCCCTTCATTTGAATGTAGCCAATGAGCGTTAGTGTTTAGAGAGCCAAATCAGGTGTTATGGTAGTCTCTAGGTTATCAAATTATTGATAAAATTAAATAGTTAAAATCAGCTTTAGTTAAAAAAAGTATGCTCTTCTAACGTCTGAAGTTGTTGCAAGGTATTTTTCTTTTTTAATAAAATAAGTCTGATTAGAATTCAAAGCATATCACCAGCAAATAGCTAGTCGTCAAGAAAACCCTTAATTAAAATAAATCTACCCTTTGGGTCTGTTTCAGTAGTAGTAATTTGGAAAGGGAAATATTAGAAAGTAAAACAGGTATTTCTCTTGCTTTTGAGAAACCGGTTGTAACATATTTGCTGGAACACCTTTTGGGTTTTAAAATGGGAACAGGCCTCTGTAAAAGGAGGGTATCCAGACCCAAAAAATTGTATATTTAGTAAAAATTTAGTAATCCTGCTTTTTTGAATCAGGTAGTTTAGGTCAGAGTAACACGATATAAAAAACACTGTATGAAATGTATAAACTGTACTGTTTAGCTTGGTCACGAAGCTCCTTTCCTTCTTGAATTCTTGTTTAATCCTCTCAGTGGCGTAGCGTGGGGGGTGCAGGGGGGGCCGGCCGCACCGGGTGCAACATCTGGGGGTTAGGGTTAGGGGTAGGGTTAGGGGGCGCAAATCCACGGGTTAGGGGGCGCAAATTACTTGCCTTGCCCCGGGTGCTGACAACCCACGCTACGCCACTGAATCCTCTCCCTTGCAAAACCTGACACAGATTGGGGGAGGAAGGGATTTTAAGCAAGATAATGTTTTTCAAATGTTCACCATTTAAACACGTGGCACAATAATGTCACTGGGTACCTCCTTGGCCATGTCGGTGTATTTCTGCTTTTCTTTAGGGTCTAGAACAGACCACCAATCCGCCAGGATCTTGGTAGCACCACGGTTGTCCAGACGGGGGTGTTCTTGCCGCACAAGGGAACGGTGGCGTTTGCAGAACAGAAGGAATGCATTCATCGGCCTGCGAGCTCGTTGCTCTGAAGATTCCTCATCTTCTGTTTCGTCAGCATCGTGCTCAAGACCATCAGCACCAAGAAGATGGACCTATTTTACAAATAAAAATTCTACAGATGTAATGGATATTTCTCGTGTCTATTAGATATTCGTTCCAACATCTAACTTAATATTCTGTGTTAAAAACCTGCAAATCCCCTGCAGTGAAGCAATCAATTCAGCAAAATGTCTGAGCAAATAATATTACAATAGCTTTGCATTTACACTTTGTGGGATGAAAGACAGATTCCACTCAGAGACTGAAGTGAGGTTCGACAGAAATCTATCTTGCTGTGCCCAGACTATGGAAGTTCCTTCCAAGGCAGGCTTGTCTTGCCCCCTCATTAATGGCCTTCTAACCAGGTAGATAAAGTCTTCCTGTTTAAAATGCTCTTGTGATCTGAATGGTTTTAAGGTTCTGCACTGATTTGTGCTTTAAATTGTTGCACTGAACAATTTTGTTGATGGAAGCATGCCCACTTGTTTTAGTGGATGGGCAAAAGAGATATTTACTACCCCAATGCTGTTTTAAATATAGGGTATTAAATGCTTTTATTTTAAAGTTAATTATTTTAAAGTTTATTAAGTTGCCTTGGGTGGGATTTTTTTATAAAAAAGGAATTATTATGAAAAATAATGTAATTTATGGTAATTTCCACAACAAATAATTAACTTTTGGAATTTGCTGAATGTGGGAATGGCTACTAAATGATTAAACAAATTCATGGACAATAGTCCTATCCGCAACTATTACCCATGGTAGCTCAAAATCTCTATTCAGAAGACCTATGTATCTGCACACCAACTTCTGGATGGCTAAATGGGATAGAGTTGTTTCATTCATGAGCTACTCTGTGGGCACACAGAGTTGGGAAGAAGAAGAAGAAGAAGAAGAAGAAGAAGAGGAGGAGTTTGGATTTGATACCCCGCTTTATCACTACCCGAAGGAGTCTCAAAGTGGCTAACATTCTCCTTTCCCTTCCTCCCCCACAACAAACACTCTGTGAGGTGAGTCGGGCTGAGAGACTTCAGAGAAGTGTGACTGGCCCAAGGTCACCCAGCAGCTGCATGTGGAGGAGCGGAGATGCGAACCCGGTTCCCCAGATTACGAGTCTATTGCTCTTAACCACTACGGGCATGATACAGTGTGGGGGTCGTCTAACATTTGGAAAAGATACTCTTTTTAGATATTACTCAATATGAATGGGGGCAAACCACGATAGTCATGCTGAGTGATATTTAAAAAAACCTATGAATTTGATTTCCAAATGGGTTTTAGAAGGCTTGCACAGGCAACCAATCTCCAACATATATCATACTAAAGCTCTACTTTTTGACAACCTAGGTTCACCTTATCAATATCTTCTTCGTCCTCTTCCTCCTCCTCTTCTTCTGAAAAGTCAAGGATTTTCTTTGCAAGTAGTGGATGCCACTGAAGACACTTTCTCTTTGGTCGTTTCCCAGTACCCTCTCCGTCTGTTGAATGATCTTTATTCCTATTGCTGCCTTTCATTACTGTGACCTAGCAGAAATAAATAAAATGTTCCCATAAAAAAACAAATATGCTATTGAACACACTTTTTCAGCTTTTACTACCGAATGCTGAATTATTAATCTCAATCCCCAATAGATAATATGCTACCCAAAGGATGTTGACAGATGCAGTCCTACTACGTTATGAATGAATAAGCTCTGTAGATTTTAGTGGAACATCTGCATGAGTAGCCAAGTACAAAATAGGTAGGAGAATGCAAACATTTGTTTTACCAGATTACTACTAGCAGTCTCTGGATTTGTGACAGATGTTTCTTCCTTTTTTATGATGTCTCAAGATGCACTTAGTGGTGTAGTAGTAAATTTTGAATCCCAGAAGCTCATCGTGACAGCTCCCATAGCAACACCTCCAAGGGAAATTCAAGTGTTCACAGTGGTGGGGAATCTTCAGCTCTTGGGACTAATTAGGCCCAATATGTATCCCAGTTTGGTCCATGAGGCCATTCCCCACAAACCAGTGTCCCTTAAAAATGCTTCCTCTGTTGACAGAAAAATGTTCCATTTGGAAGAACCAGATTCAGTTGCCCACCACTGATCTATCATACAGATTTGCCATGAAAGAGCAGAAATATATAGAATAAGACACATTTTATTAGGATCAGCATGACTGTAGTTCTGTACATGGCTTCCTGAGTGCAAGTTCTATTGAATCCAGTGGTGCGTACTTCTCACTGTATCGGTTCAACTCGCAAAACACTCTGAGCTTTAAAAAAGATCTTCAGGTATCTGGGATGCATTCACCTTGTAATTAGAAATGCAGGCAACCTTGCAAAGATGTATTACCATTTAATCTGCTGGCATGAAGCAGGAACCTCATCAAAGGAAAGAAGTATTCTACCTTTGCTTGAGTAACTTCCTCATTCTGACTTCCTCTATGCTAATCTCTCACAATAAAGCCTCCTTGTCCGCTCATTCACTAGCCAGAGTTAACCAAGTCACACCACTAGTCACACTAGACAGAAGGATGATGTATGCAGCAGGATTATAAGAGGAGCTCTTGCTTATGATTCAGTTGGCTAGGGAGTGGAAGGGTTTTCTGCTTTACCTGATAATGGCATCTGATAGTATGATCTGGATTTTTTGCCTAGAGCTAACAAAAAAAAAAAAACCCTTAAAAATACTTAAAGCTAAAGTTAGAACTATAACTTTAGGTCATCATTGTGTTCCTCAAAAACTGGATAACTTTTCAGTGGAAGTTCAATGCACCTGCTGTTCATATGCAATCAGAAGTATTTTAATTTGGGCATCCCCAACATATTTACACGAGTTCCCCAATACACAGGTGACTTTAAACAGTTTGTTAGCAGCTCATTACTTTCTTCACGAAGTTATAATTTATTCCTCTGGAGCAAGGTATCTCAGTTCCCTACTGAACTTCATGGCACTGGGAAAATATTACCCACAGTGTTTCAAGGTTAAAAATCTTTTGTGCTAAATATAAACATATTAACACAGGAGAGCCTGAAGAAATGGCCCAGGAAATAAACAGTCCTAAAAACATTGCAAAAATGGCACTTCATAACTCTTTATCTTGCATACATGCAACTTTCTCTTAAACCATTTGTTCACAAGGATGTGAAATGAAGGAAACATGGCAGCATAAATGGTGGTATTGCATTAAGGTGTCAGGTTTTTGAAAGACAGGGTTTTCATAGATACCTTTACCTAATACCACTGGTCAACAAGTCATTCAGTCCGCTGGGTTAACTTTACTGAATATATTTCAGGGCCAGAATGCTGATCTCTCATTTAAATCGCTTACTGGTTATCTGTCATTAGCAGTTAACGACTTGTTATAGCCTGGTTTTGGAAAGTCTTGGACTTTCCAAAGCTGACCAACAAAATATGACTAGCTAGAGACAGAAAGACTCGTTTCAGATGACTGGTACTGTTGTATTGATTGCATAAATAAGAAAAACAATCTTTAACCTTTGCAGTCAACTTTTTGGGTTGCTCTAGGTTAAATCATATTCTATGCTTTAGCCTACTGACTGTGTATTTTTATGCTCTATACTTCCAAGTTTTTTGTTAAGGGAGATGTTATTTTAAAAAAACCCCAAACCAATAAATTTATTTTTAAAAAATAGTCAGCTTGCAAATGTGTATAAAAAAAGGCCCAGATTAGAGAAAGCAGGCTGCAAAAATGTGAATATGGAAAGCTGTTTTCATACATGAGTATGAGAATGTTCATTTTCACTCCCAGATTAAAAAAAAACATGAAAAAGACTCTTATATTTCTGTTGCTAAGGAGCTGCCTTTACCTTATGCCACCATTTTAGAATAATATATTTAATTGCCGATGTGATTTTAATTAAAACCTTTTGACATGTTAACATGATATTACCACATAAATGCTAATTATATATAACTCATACACTTTTCTTTTTAAACTGTGTGCTTAAACTATAGCCCTCATTTTTATTTTGCATTTTTCAAAAATAAGAAATTGCATGTTAATATTAAAAGGATGAGAAATTTAGCAGTAATGTACGGTAAATCGCGAAAAGTTAGGCAACATAGTACTTTTCACCGAAACATGAAAACTCATTTTATCATAGTAGAGGCACATTGTTATAGCTCCTTTAATAGGCACACAAAATGTTGAGCCATCATCTGGAGGGGTGGGTCTGTAATTTTTGTTCTCAAGAAGGCCACTGGGAGAGTTTGCTGAAGCTTCAGCACAAGGCTTGGCACAACAATGTTACACCTCAGCAGTCCTTACTGAAGTTCCTTGTAGGACACTGGTGGACTCAGATTACATTACAATACCTGGTTGCTTGGAAGCCTACATATTGAAAGCTCTAAGTGAGCAGAGATCTCTTTGTAAGACATCCAGGTTCAATGCACAGATGCTGGGGAGCAGGGCCGAGCTGTGTGTGTCCCTCTTCCCCTCCTACCAATGAAGCACTCTTTACATGTCCAACGTGTGTGGGCTGGTATGTATGTCCCAGTCATACTTCATAGGTTGAAAACAGCATCTTGAATTGGGACAAGAAGCACACTAAAGTGGTACCTTGGTTCTCAAACAGAATCCGTTCCTGAAGTCCATTCGACTTCTGAAACTGTTCGAAAACCAAGACTTGGCTTCCAATTGGCTGCAGGAGCTTCCTGCAGCCAATCGGAAGCCAAGAAAACCGCATTGGACGTTCAGCTTCCAAAAAACGTTCGCAAACCGCAACACTCACTTCCAGGTTTGCAGCGTTCGGGAGCCAAAACGTTTGAGTTGCAAGACGTTCAGGAAACAAGGTATTAGCCAGTTGAACTGGTGCAATAATGCAAAAAGGAACTGATTTGGGGGCTCCGGGTGGAATTTCAATATTTTGGAGTAAATTAATTTAAGGGGGATTTATCTTCAGGGTTTGATGTTTGGGTTTTAGACCTTACCTCTCAGTTTGTGGGCAAGTCACTTGTTAGCGTTGTGTCTTTTGTAATCTGGATGGTATGTTGCAGCAACACTTGTGGAGTTGTTTTTGAGCTCAGCATTCACCTCTGACTTGTGCTTAGACTGAGGTCTTGGACAAGTCTTGCACCTCTCTTTCTAGCACTGGGCAGTTACATGCTCCCCGAGAAGCTGACAAACAGAGTGCAAGAACAGCACCATGCCGTGTTTATTTCTGGCATCCGATAATTATACCAAAGGAATGGGGAAGCAATGTGCCCCCGCCAAAGCTGCTGGACTCCCAACTCCCATCAATGCCAATCAACATGGCCAGTGCAGCCCAACTACATCTGGAGGGCCATCCCTGATAAACTCAATCTGTACATTTAGGTTCCATTTAATTTTTCATGGCTGATAACTACCTACAGCAGGTATGTTGAGTTTCGTGGGGATGAAGCTGAGGAAATGTGTGGTAGAAGAGAGGGGAACTTGCCATGCCCCTACTTTTTTGAAGCCCTGGTCCCCTATGTAAGCAGACAACACCAGTGTTTGTTCAGTTCATGGCACAGTAAAAAAAAAAGATGGGGATGCTGAAAATGATGGGCAACTTGTGACCTTCCCTATGTTGCTGGACTACAAATCCCATCAGCTTTGATCATTGGCCATGCTGCCTTGACAGATGGGAGTCCAACATCATTAAGTGTCAAAGGTTGTCTGACCCTGTATAGGAACTGTCTACAGTGGTGCCCCGCAAGACGAACGCCTCGCAAGACGGAAAACCCGCTAGACGAAAGGGTTTTCCGTTTTGGAGGTGCTTCGCAAAACAAATTTCCCTATGGGCTTGCTTCGCAAGACGAAAATGTCTTGCGAGTTCCTGCGGGGGTTTTCCCCTCCCCCCCCCTTTTCCTAATCCCTAAACCGCTTATCAGCGGATCCGCTAAAAGCCGCTAAACCGCTAATAGCACTAATCCGCTAAGCTGTCAATGGGCTTGCTTCGCAAGATGAAAAAACCGCTATACGAAGAGCCTCATGGAACGGATTAATTTCGTCTTGCGAGGCACCACTGTATTTTTAAGTTACAGCTGCCATGTGAAAACTGGTGGCATCTGTGACACCTGAGAGCTATCCATTATGCAAATCACCCTAATTGTGTGGAAGGTTTCCGTGTTCCCTACAGAGCAGACTGTCACGTTACCACCATTAGAAACTGTGACTTACGAATGTATCCTTACTTCCAAGAAAAGGTGTTTGGATTGGGCTGTGTGCCTGCTTTTCTTGAAAGTATGCTTCATACAGCACATTATGCATGGAACACTAGTAAAAAAAACACTTGAATGGCACAAGTTGACAACCAGATTCCTGGATTCTCTTTCAGCATATACCGTTGACTCAGGACAAAGATGTGGATGAACCGTGTTTGTTGAATAAACAATCAGGTGCTGTGAAATTTTCTTAGCACATGTCTAGAACATAGTTTAGCATGAAACTGAAAAAAAGCTTCTGGAAGAGAGCTTCAGATCTCAGTGCAACGTGAAGCAATCCAATGATTAATGAACTATGGACTCAATATTCATTGTCACTGGACCTTGTATGCACATGTGATGGCTTTGTAAATCTGTTCACTCATTTTGGCTTTTGCTAAATAAAGAATTGGGTGTATTATACCAAACAGACCTACAACCATCTCCTCAACTTGCTTGACTCAGAATACTCAGGACATGCCTATTCCACCAGTTGCTCATAAAGAACATTTAATGTGGCACTGCCTCCTCTTCACGATGGTGTGTATGGAAATAGCTATGTGGTGGTATACTGTCTTGGGACTGAACATTGAAGCATGGCACGCCAGAGCATGGATAATAGCCCTGGCTGAAAAGCTGATGTGCCAAGTTTGTGCAACCAAAAGGAATTCTAATCCCCATCTTTTTTTATAATGTGTGGCAACCTTTTTTTATTATATGCATCAAGATGAATGCGTTTATAACTTCCCGATATCTCATAGTAATATGTGGAAAGATTTTTTGGAGAGACCTGTAAGAATTTTATTTGATACTTTAAAGCAACGTGGTTGGCTTGGGAGGGGTTATTGGTTTGTTTTTATTATGTATTTTGTGTTCTCATTTTGTATTTTGATGTTGTGAACCACCCTGTGATCTTTGGATGAAGGGTGGCATACAAATGTAATAAATAATATTAAAATAATAGTAACTGATGCGTTGAATTATATTGTTTTATGTGTGATGTTAAAAAATGAAAAATAATATACATTTTTTAAAAAAATAATCTATGCCATAGACTTTCATTGTGCTTCTCTTCACTTAATTCAGCAGTTGTTATAAGTATCCAATCATTCTGAAATAATACTAAAAACCTTCAAGGAAAAAAAAATATTGCAAAGTAGCATACAAAACAATCTCACACGAAAAGGCAGTATTGAATTGTTACTATTTTGCAACCAACCAAAACTGGCACTATTCTGTTCCCTACATTTAATAGGATTAAGAAAATCTTCACAGAATATAAGTAATCCCACAGCATGATTCTAAGCACTCTATTATTGTACTTGTGAATTTTCCAAAATGACGTACTGCTTAAAACCAATCGGCAACAAAAAGTTAATAGGGTTTTCTAAACCCAGACGGGAGATATTTACATTGGCATGTGGCTAGATCCGGACTTAAGTTTTACTTACAGCAGAACCATTGAAATCAATGATACTTAAAATCAGTAATTAAAAAATGAGTAACTAACTAAGTTCCATCAAGTCCCTTTTGCTTTCAAGCCATGGTTGCTGTGAGTCTTTATGTCAGGGGAAACTGCTGCCCCCCAAATTGTTGGCCTTTAGCTTCCATCAGCCCCAGTCAGCATAACCAATAGCGGGAGATAATGGAAGTTGTACTGTGCATTGCAAATGACTGTTCCTGCTTTTTGCCTACAACTCAATGGTCACAGCCTTCCCAACGCTGCTCTATGTGTTGCAAATGACTTGCTCGGAATCTAATTACCTAATTTCCCAATTAACAGAATCTAATATTTTACTGTGCTTTACTGAAAGGGTGAAATATGCAGATTGCATTTCCTGGAGTTTATTTTGTTTATTAGTTAAAGCTGTGATTTGTGTTGCCCTTGTAGTTCAACGACCCAGTGTGTTTTAATAAGGCAGCTCAAATGAAAGTAAAATGCCTGCAGTACTAACATTACTAGGCCCAGCTAGCATTTGGGAACGTCCCTGCTGCAAATAATTGCCCCACCTGTGCGTGTTTGTGAAACTCCCCAGGATATTTCAGGAGCAAAATGTGCAGATGCTAAACCCACCTCAACCACTTCTTTCCCAACAGACTTCATTCACCCCCTTCCAAGACCTCAAGATTCTGGTTGGATTCTGGTTTCAATCAATTATACAGATGCTCTGGAGGGAGGATATCAGGTCCCCCCAATGCTCTTGTCAAAAGAACTACTGTCTATAGGAAGTCAATGTAATTTAGACCAGCATAATTTACCCCTATTCCAAACTCTACTTCTGGGAGGGGAGTATGGACCCAATGTCACATGACTGAGCTGAACAGAGTCTGGAATAAGTATAGATCTCTCCTTGTGTCTCCTGCCCTGGCCACTCTCCCAGAATACTCTTTTTGGGGGACCTACACTGCTATAAGTTCCTGCTGTCTGATCGCCAGCTGAGTCAGGGTGAGGGACTTAAACTAGTGTTATCTGCAGTTCAGCAGTAGGGAGGGACTTACACTGGGATTGCCCCAACTCACCCAGGAAAGCCCAAGATCCACCGAAACCCAAACACTCATCCAGGCAGATCTTGGGTTTGGATTGTGCTGTTAGGCATCATGTAACATTGCTCCAAACATTGCTCATTGCCCCAAATCTTGCCCCTGTCCCTCTGGAAAATGCACCAAAATGGAATTAATATTAGCAGCGGCAGAGGCAACAACAACATTACCCCGCCCATCTGGCAGGGTTTCCCCAGCTACTCTGGGTGGGTCCCAACAGAATATTAAAAACACAATAAAACATCAAACGTTAAAAACTTCCCTAAACAAGGCTGCCTTCAGATATCTTCTAAATCCTGAATCCTATGTAGCAGCACTACTATGCTGTTCTGTATAGAGAACTGGTCTGCGAGCACACATGCTAGTCAGAGGCATTTTGCTAAGAATGTGTGATGGCGTCAGGCCCATGTAATCTGTCAATTTATGATTAAAAATATTAAAGTCATGCATATGGGAAAGAAAGTATAAATTACTCTAATAAACTCAAATGAAGATAAAACATACACAGCTTTAGCCATGGCAGCATTTCTGCACTTAGTCCAAAATATGCAGCCTGAAATAGACCTGATCAGATATATAAACCATTTTGATACATTCACTAAGAGGAAATTAGAAGCAACACATTCTCCAAGAATCTTATTAAAGATCAAGAAACTGTCAAGGGCATACACAATAAGTAATATATACAAGGTGGAAAGAAATCTGTTCCAGCAAACAAAAGTATGGATAGCATTCTTCAAAATAAACTGCACACTGTTTATTAAATTTTCAAGACTATTGCATTACTTATTTCAGAAGTGTGCAATTAAAATTCTGTCAAATTAGTTTTCATTTTTTGTTGTTTCATCCTCCTGTTACATTTTCTGATATCAATAAAAAGGGGCAGATATTATATGCAGTAAACACTGTGTATCGCCACCAGAGGATTTGTGTCAGGGCCAATTTTCCAGATTCATTGAAAGAGATACTTCCAGGGTGATATTTCACATATTATGTTAAAATATACAGATCATACACAGCACAATAACTGTACGAAAAAGCATCAAGTGTGGGTTTCATCATTCTCTATTTTCACAGGCGCAAAAGAATTCCATAAAAAAAATTTAGTATTACCATTAACAGCAAGAGGTAGAGCCCATACCCTCCAACATTTACCAATGAAAATAGGGATGTCCCATTCCATAATGATAATTTTACTATTTATACCTGACACATCTTACTGGATTTCCTCAGCCACTCTGGGCAGCTTCCAAGGTACAGTGTATAAAACATAATAAAACTTTCAACATTGAAAAACTTTCCTATACAGGGCTCCCTTCAGATGGCTCAGGTGTGGGATAACTCCCTATCCTACAACATTTCTCCAATGAAAATAGGGACATCCTAAGGAAAACCAGGACATTCCAAGATCAAATTAGAAATCGGGATGGCTTCTCTAAATCAGGGACATCCCTGGAAAATAGACTTGGAGAGTCTGGGAGCCCTAACAATATGAACCACACACTTACCCTGTTTAGAGAGTTGCACCACCAAATTACAAATGGCAGCTCTCATCGCAAAGGAGATTGGTCATTAGTCACATTTTTAGATGAACATTCCCATGCTTCCCTAGAATACTGTAGTCCAAGTGACTTGCTTTCTACATCTTTAGGGCAGCTGCCAAGGATCTGACTCTCAGGATTGGTCCTGCCTTCCCTGAATCTCCCATTTTCATTTTTTGGCCCAGCAGCCATTTTAAAATTTCCTGCAATGCTATTCCAGAGCAATGGTCTGGCAGAGCATTGAAAGGTATTTAAAATGGAAGGACGCTTGCTGAAGCATGTTGCAGGTTGCAGTGCTTTTGCTACCAATGCCCACTACTGCTGTAAGAGCCATGCGTTTTCCTGAGGAGCACTGGGAGCTCTGTTTAAAGTGCCACCACAGAGAGGAATATGGCAAGCGGACTAACAAGGGACAAATGTGAACAAATGTAGTTACATATACCAAACTTTTTTCTGACTAGGGGATAAGGGCTATGGGAGAAATGTGACAAAGCTGAAATGCAAAGCCCCAAGACGTCTACCTCTTTTTGCATTACTGAGCCAATGCAGAGCTTTCTCTACGGTTTGGCTTAGTGAAAAGAAACATATTTAAACTTCAGAAGACAGTTACAGAATGTAATTGGGTTCTTAACTCCTGGAAAACTCGTTTACAAAATTTCAGCCTATGAAATGCAGAGAGAGAAAAGCTCATTTACTTGGTACTAATTACTGGCCAGACAGTGAATCAATTCTGTACCATTTCACAGCAGAGAGCTAGTAATGAGCATTTCTAACTTTCATAGAATTAGTGGTCTAATGGGGAACATGCTGTGAGCAAATGGAATACAGTTTGCTAGCTGAGATTTATGATAAATTGTGCTGTCAGAAGTAACTAACCGCTGAGTAAAAGTCTCCCTTGATTTTTTTCCCTGAGTCTTGTTTCTCATTTCAATGTATAGTGTTGTTGCTCTCATGGCTGTTAACAGCGGAAAGTCAAGGAGGGTGATTTGTTAATTAGGTACTGCAGCAGATCTTTCCTAAAGGACCCAGCATTTCAAGGAGCATCCAGTCAAGTCAACTTGCTTCTTGAAGTGCTGCTTCTGACCAAGTAGTGGGGAAATAGTTAATTAACAACTTGGAAATGTGCACTTAATTTTCATCTCACCAAATAACTTTGGAACAGAATAATGGGGCTTCCACATCAATTCCATTCCAGACAGCTGCTAGGTCCACATGCAGCAACCATCAATAATATTATATTCAAAAACCTAATCACATCTTAAAGTTCAAGAGAACTCTTGGCTACATTAGGTTGGCCATGAAATGTTTATGGCAGGTATTCCTTCCTAGATGTATGATGTACACACTTCTGTTGTCAAGCTGTTTGTTTCTTTGGAAAGCCGGCTGATGGAGACAAGGAAAAACTGCCAGACCTGATCAAAGGCAGAAAGGAATTAAATCCACAAGAAACTCTGTAATATCTTTCTCTTTTCTGCCTAAGAAGAATCTAATGATTACGAAACTTAAGAATATTAGGTTTGTTTAGAATCAATTTGTTATGTGCTTTTACTTGTAACACATTTTATCTTGTTTAAGAGAAAGAAATTGCTTCATTGTTTGGTGGCATTTTCAAATAGAGGCAGTGCCTATCCAGTACATTGGCAGGTTATTACGTGAATACTGTAAAGATGGAAAAGATAAGAGAACACAGAAAGCATGCCTTAGGCTACAATCTTCTCAGGGATTAAATCCCACTGGACTCAGGATTGCATCTTAGAATAGACCTATTGAAATTAATGGATGTAAATTAGTCATGTTTGTTAATTTCCATGGTTCCACTCTAAATTGGACTAACTAAATCCTTGCAATGCAATCTTAGCTATGCCTACTCAGAAGTAAGCCCCAATGATTTCAAAAGGCCTTGCCGCCATGTAAGTGGGGTTAGAATTGTAACCTTACTTCTGAATAGATATGTATAGGGCTGCATTGTTAGGCCTGTTAAGAAATTAGATTGCATGTGTTGTGAAGATTTGTGACTCCTGACCAATCTTGGGACAACACATTGGAAAATTAAGCTGTCAAGAAAAGACAACGGAAGACAATGAAAGACAACAAGAGTTTGAACAGCTAAACAGTCATTTGGTACAGTCCTGCCATCATAAGGCAGCTCCATCTGCCCACCACCACACAGATCAGTATGCTAAAGCAACAGCCAACACCAGATGTTCTTGGATTGTAATTTATTGCCCATGGCTGTTCACCATGGTGGCTGGGACAGTTGGGAGTCTCATAAGTGCACAAAGCACATCAGATATGTGTCGCATATACCACCTGAGCCATTGTGATAGCAAACTTGAAAATAGGGTATTATCATAATCAAGATATGTACACAGAATGGATGTTGGCAGACTAACTCTGCGTTACACAGATGTCTGCAAACGTGGCATGAAGGCTGACAACGTTAACCCCGCCATGTGGGAATCCCGTACGGATGATGGCAGTGCCTGGAGACAGGCGGTCAGGTTGTGTATCCACAGCAGTGATCAGAGGACAAATAACCGCTGGGAGGAGAACAGAGGGAGAAGAAACGCCATGGTGCACCTGTAGCAGCAAAACTGGACACCTTTATCTGCCCCACCTGCACTAAAACAGGTCTGTCCTGTATCAGTCTCTACAGCCACAGCAGGCGCTGTAACTCTCCAATGACTTGACTTTATCCCCAAAGACACACTCTTCCATTGTCTCTTGAGACAGACAGATGCCAACAAATATTTTATGTGGAGAGGTAAAAGAAATGGCTGAAGCAGATGCTAACTCCGGTTCACCCAGTGTGTTCGTAATTTTGTTGATACTTGTACAAGGTGATGCATGTGCAGAAAACCTGAATATGACATATTAACACTCATTATTTATTTGACCGTACAAATGATTGCAAAAAACCCTGCGTGAAACTTCTTTTCTTTTTGTAGCCATTTTAGAAAGCTGTAAATTGGCTGCAGAAATAAAAAAAAGCATTGGAAAGCATGTGATGCTGAATTTTAAAAATAGTGTCCTGTCACACAAAACTCCTTTGTTAACACACTAGTAAGAAGAATGGGGGGGGGGGGGGGACGACCCACCCATCTCATTGCATGACTATTAGGTGCCACCTAGTGGCCATTATTGTCATACTCTAGCTCTCAAAGTATGCCAGGATTAATATGCCATACAATCCCAATCTTTAGTTAACATTGGATCAGAAGCATCCAATGAGGCTGGTTTAAATGTAAGAGAACAAGTGGCATCTGCAACAAAGTGTTGCACTGTCGAGTGCTCCTGTTTGGTTAGCCCTTCTTTAGTATACTCCATTCCATTTCCCAACTTACCCAGTTTCCCTTTCTAACCCCCTTCCCCTAAAACAGTCTGTCTGCATTCTGTACTGGGTTTGTGAGTCCTTATCGGCTTGTGTCCTCATGTGGAATTCCCCCAAATCTTGGAATTCCCCCAAGTCTGCTGATACTTCTTATCTGAACATTGGAAATATAAGGTGTTATTTGAGAAGGAACCTTCCTTTCTTCCACATGAAGAACTGGGATTTATTTATTTTAAAAAAACTGGTGAAAAAGGTTCTGTGTTGTCAGTCTTCAGGACTGTGGTTTGACAAAGAAGATCAGATTGCCACTGCTATTACAGTTCTCACTGTATGATTTTTATAGTGCTGCTTTGGTTTTAATTAACCTTTGAGATTTTCTGGTTGGTTGAATTGGCTGGGTAGAAATGTGCAAAATAAAAATCCATTTACCTTTACAGAATGTAAACCAAACGAAGGGAACTAAAACAAGATCAGTCTTTTGAAGACTTTCGCCAGGCAGAAAATTAATATCCAGCAGACACTTCCACAAAAACAGCAGACTCTTAATATTAATAAACAACTTAGAATAATATGCTATTAAATTCTCAGAGTGAATTTCTCCGTTAACCACAAATGACAACATAATAACAAGTGATGAAAATAAAGGCCTAGCACAAAATCTCTGAAAACAAGTAGCATTTGATATCCACCCACATGACCGCCCAAAAGCACGCCCGCCCCCCCATGCATGAGGTTTTATGCTATTATGTGGGAGAAGAAGCTTTTGCTAGTGTGGAGCAGAGGAGCTGGGTAGAGCAGGGAGGGCCCCAATTGCAATAGTTCAGGGTAGGGGGAAGTACGGTGTGGGAAGTGGGGCAGGCCAGGTATGGGGCACACAGCACAGGCACTTTGTGACTGTGCCATATGCCAGCCCCTCATCCCACCTGGGGAATTGTGCTGGTCCTATCAACCAGCCCTTGGGTCTGTGGCTGCTGTTGCTGAATGCCAGGTTGGCTCTGAAAAAGACCTCCCTCATCCATGATCTGATTGTGGATGAGGAGGCTGGTCTGGTCTGTGTCACTGAAACCTGGGTGGGTGAGCAGAGTAGAGTTGATCTCACCCAGTTCTGTCCACCTGAATACTCGGTGCAGCATCAGGGTCAGTGTTAGAAACTGAGATATGAAAGCTAGGAGCAAAATGACACCTTAAACCTAGGTTAAGGGCGCAACAACGGAATGTCTAGGCACGCTTTTTTATAAGAATACAACACTGAAAATGAATGAACTGCAGCTAAAATATTATGTTCATTTTTCATATGGTCTAGTCCTTCCCCTGCCCACCCCACTAACACACACCCCACTAACACACACACCCACACCCACACATACACAGAGGGGGAGAGAGAAACTTAGGATCTAAGATATTATGCTAAAAATGTAATACATGAAGTGATTCTGACAGACTGTTTAGAATCTGACTACTTTTAAAGTGGCATAAGTAGGCATTTTAAGTAGGCATTTACCTTGTAACTTATGATAAGAATCACCTGCATGCTACCAGTGAAGGAAACATTTGTAGACTCTGAGATTTTTTGTGGGCTAATAAAATCTCCTAATAAACATTATTGTAAGCTAGTAACTTCGGTAGATTTATTTGCAAGGTTGGCGTATGCAATTAGGAAATTTACAACCCATTCCTCAATTTATAGCTCTGTTGGAATTGAATGAGTATCCAGCCATCCTTCTCTACTGCGGTGGAACTGCTGGGAGATAGATGATTATCATGGTGGTTGCACAAGGCCCTATGCACTTGTAAACTCTCAAGAAATAATGAACAAAAATGGCTAGAGTGTCTTTTTCATTAGTGATGCTGATGAAATTGGAGTAAATGGGTCTTGAAACACTGACTCTCCCTACTCATAAAAGCATACTCAATTCAAGTTGACTCTAAGACCCTTCAAGACTAATGCTGACTTGAAATGGAGTTTATCCACCATCCCTGCCACTTGTTCTCCCCTTACCACTGAAAACCAGATCCAGAGCAGGCAGCTGCCTGATTCCAAGTTGAAAAAGATGCTCTTAGGCATGTCCATGAGTCATTTACTGCAAAAATGGTGAAATTTCTTTTCATTCATTCATTCATTCATTCATTTATTTATTGCAATATAGAAACCTACAAACTCCACAATGCCAGCAAGAAATGCTCATATTCATCTAAGCCAGACAGGTATCCTCTCTGGTCATTTGGTTCGCCTTTCCTAGTAAGGGGACAGCTAGAAATACAGAAGGGGCATCTCGCAGACATAAGCCTATCTTTTTGCAACCCTGTGCCACCACTGGTACCTCCTTACTCTTTTCAAGGGTTTGGCAGGGTTGCTGAAGGCTGGGCAATGGCAGAGGAGGAAGCTGCTGAATAAATATACAACTTAGTTTCTCAAGTCTCCTTCAAATGGTCAAAATCCCCTTCAAGGTTTTTTGAGCAATCTAAGGGAACACATGAAGAGCCCAAATTATTTTCATGGTCTCTTATAGCCCAATGCTACTTACTCTAACTGGCATGGCTTTTCCAGTGTTCAACCAGATGTCCCTCACCAATATTAACTGGAGATGGCAAAAACATAGGACCTTTTGCATGCTAAGCATGTGGCCTACCAATCAGCTATGGACCTTGCAAAAGCCATTCATGATTCAGTAGACAACAAATCAGTACTACAGTGGAACCTCGGTTTTCGAGCATCTTGGAAGCCGAACGATTTGGAACCCGAACACCAAAAACTTGGAAGTGAATGCTTCCATTTTTGAACACATCTCAGAAGTCCAATGGCTTCCAAGGCACGTTTCTCCATTGAAATTGCTGACTACCCATTGCACATTGGATGTCAAACGGTCTTCCGGGATAGATTACGTTCAAATACAGTGATGTTGTAACAGCAGATGCTAACAAAGTTGATGCAACTATCTACAATTGGCAATATTATTCTTAATCTTCCTGAATAATAATGTTATTACCAATTGTGAATAGCTGCATCAAATGTACTAATCTGCCATAGGTTTTGAAGCAGATATCCTCAGCTCAGCTTAACAACTGAACAGTGGCTGTTACCAAAAGAAAGCGCTCATTTAGAAACTGACCCTGTTCACATATTCATGTTTTTCTCTTGAGGAATGCAATGACTGCAAACGATGGAGTTGATTACGGAGGCAGTAACAGCAATCTTTCCAAACAGAAGAATATAAAGCAATGTAGGACATTAAGTTTTTGAGGCTTGTAACATCCTGAAAAGTTAAGTGTTTAACTTCTTTTACAAGGAAGTCCTGGATTAAGAATAAAGGTTTACATATGGCTCACCATGCCTTTCCAAGACATTTAACTGATCATTAAAAATAGGTGTATACAGGGTTAAACATGATCCTATTCTGAGAACGCTACAGGAAAAAGTAACTGGTCTTCAACAACAAAGAAACAATGCTAATTCATCATATACCATTTCAGTACAACAGCAGGGCCAGCCCAAGAATATTCTACCTTCAACAGCAGTGTGCAATCTAAAAGTTGAGGCATCCATTTTTCAGCATTGCAAGGAATAATGGGGAGCAGCATCTAGGTGGCTTCCTATAAATATTCCCGAGGGATAGCTGTGATAGCTTTAGTATAAAGCATAAAACTGCATACTTGTAGAAATCAGAGACGGGGAAACTATGGTTCTCCAGATTGGTTGGACTCCAAATCCAACCAACTCCAGCCAGACAGGAATTACGGGAGATGTAGTGCAGCAATATCTGAAGGGCCACAGGTTCCCCATCCCTACTGTAAATTTAATGCTAGCGACTGACACCGAGTTACATTTTCTATTTCAATTATTCCAGCGGAGAAACAGTGAGCTATAGCAGTTATGATTCCCCATTCCCTGCCCTGTTCATAAAACAGCACATAGCTAGTCACAACCCACAGGAAATAAGCAATTACTTCTGGAAATGTTAATGAAATGAAGTGTAAAGAAGTACTATATTCCAATTGGTTTAGTAACTTACATTTATCTGCTCTGAGTAGAGTACTAATGAAGGCAGGACCAGCAGGCCTTGATCTGTTGCTGTCTGGAGGAATCTAGTCAGGTAAACATACAGGAACCCTCACCAACCTGCACATTGTGATCTAGAATATTGCAGATTCAATGTTCTAGAACGCTTTCCAACTTTTACAGGGGGAAAAAAGGAGTGCAGCTCTTTTTAAAAAACACACCACACATGAATGTTTCAGGGACTGTATATACAAGCAACAAAGAGAGCACATTTAAATCAATTTACAATATGTGTACCCACTGCATTTCATAGAATCACCAAATTGTAGAGTTAGAAGGGATCACAAGGGTAATCTAGCCCAACACCCTGCAATGTAGGAAGCTCAACACCTGATCCCCCATCAAATATGAAACCATACCAGACCCTGCTTAGCTTTGCAAATGTACTGTTTAGGGAAGCTTTTAATGTTTAATAGACTATTGTATTTTAATATTTTGTTGGAAGCCGCCCAGAGTGGCTAGGGAAACCCAGCCAGATGGGTGGGGAAAAAATAAATAATTACTAGCAGTTTTACTGCTCCACCATTTAATAATTTTATTTTGTGCATTATTTGCTTTGAGTGTGTTATTCAATAGTTTTGAAGTATTTATAAAAGCATAGTTTCAGTGTAAGATTTTATTTGTACTGTACTAACAAGATGAAATAAAGGTACAATTTTATAGAAAAGAACCATAACAATTAAACTACCAGTATCACTTTCAAAGCCTTATTCTGGAGTTTTTGATAATATAACTTAATGCGTCACAACAACTTAATAATAATTTGAGTTGCAAAGTGCTATGTCATAAACCAAGACGACAAAACATTGTTTCCAATCAGAAGTTTCCTTCCATAAGCCTAATTTTGCTAAAGAAGCTGGTTTCACACATTAAGAACCAGCTGTTCTGCTTCTTTTCATATTCTGAAGTAACATACAATAAACCAGTCTCCTTTTTATGGTCCAGGGACACAGCTGGAAATATCAATTGCTATTATCATATTTTATTAATAAGTCTGTTCTTAGGGTAATGGGAGGGGGAAGAGAAGCAAAGCTTTAAAACGAATAGCCTTGGAAATGTTAAGAACCATTTTGAGTTACTATTAATCTACAAATTGGTGGTCTTCAAAGAAAGCAAACATTTTATTTTAGTTAGAATATTGCCACTTGTGCTTTTCAAAGTAATGGTAGTGAGCTTTATTTTAAAACTGTCAAAAGCTTTATATTCATGTTCTGCATAACTTAATTTTGGATTTCAGAATCTCATTTATTGATGTCAAAGGAAGTCCTTTAACTAGTTTCAGAGGGTAAATTAAGCCCCTAATACCATCCTCAGTGACCTGCATAGGTATCACTCTCTACCTCCTGCTAGGTTCTTTCTAATTAAGAAGAGTGACACCTGACATTAGAACAGCATCATTCCCCACTACAGCTGACAGGCGAGTTCCGGAAACTCTGATTCTCTCAACTAGTGAAAGCATTTTCAGCTCTTTGACCTTCAATTTCTTTTAGATCTGGGAAAACAACCACCACTCCCCAGTGAAACTGAACAATTTGAATTTAAGCTGATTTATTTCTCCCCATCTAAGAATCAAGTGGGCCTAATGAGATGACGCATAAGGACAGAAGTGTCACTCTATGCCCATGTGAGGCTGAAACAAGCCAAGAAGCAGCCTTTCCCAGGACTCCCAATTTAATTTTCTTCCTCCAAGGGTTCAAACCTTCAGTGGATACCCAACTGTAAATGTTTTTTGGTTTTTTTGTTATGTTGGAAAGTAATCTTTCAGAAATAATTTTATAAAATCTTATTTTATGTAAACGGGGGGGGGGGGGGATATAGGGATATAGTGCTTCCCGCCCAGTTCATAAACACACAAACCAGTATTGTACCTATTTCTAGTCATGCATCAATCCACTTTACATTTTATAGTAATTCAACAGTGTTCCAACTTAGAAAACCTAAATTATTAACTTAAGTTGCAGCCTGCCATCTAGTGTTCCGATTTCCACAAACTTTTTCTATAATGATGGACAGCAAATCCTGCCTACATCAAAAACACATTCAGTTCAACTGAATTTCAGTGGAGCTTATTTCCAAATAAACGTGTGCAAATCAGCAACAGTGAGGGATAAACTCAGTATACCTCACTGAGCTCCACAGACCTTACATTTGAACAAACATGTCTAGAATTTCACCATCAATTGGGCTCAAGGTTTTTTACAAAAACGTTTTGAGACCTGATACACTGCAAGGAGGAATTTTTTTAAAAGTCAGAACAATACTGCATCTTTATATACTCGGTGCAGCATTTGAAATTCACCAGATGCCAGGCACGTTTTGCTACTGATACAGGTCCAAATGTGTGGAGATTTCTGGGTGCTAGGATGGCAACCATAGTTTAAAAACCTCTGCCATAGATAATGGTTGATACCATTTCCATTTCCCCTGTGTGCACTTCTCCTTCTTGCATACTGGGACAAGTGAATTGTTGTTGTAAGCTACAGTCAAGCACCATAGTTAAGAATATAGAATTGTATAAGTGTAGCATTGGAAGGGACCCCAAGGGTTATCTAGTCCAAACCCCCTTGCGATTAGACATTTTGTTGCAGTGACCATAACCTAGATTTTTAAGGCGCCATTTTGTGTCTATCTCATATATCCAACACTGACTGGATGCAATATATTTAGGCATTTCACTAAATTATGAATAATAATATTCCTGCAATTAGCGGTAAATAAATAATTTACAGTGCAGTCTTATCCATGTCTACAGAGAAGCAATTCCTATTGAGTTCAACAGGACTTACTCAAAGTACGTTTATGTAGGATTTCAGACAAAATACACTATTCGGATCCTAGATCCTTTAAAAAGTTTCGTATGATATGACCATTGTAGGAAACTATAGTTTAAGGGCTACCAGCAAATCAGAATATCAAACCAAACTAAGCTAGGGGAGTGGGGTGGGGGAGAGAAAGAAAGAAAGAAAGAAAGAAAGAAAGAAAGAAAGAAAGAAAGAAAGAAAGAAAGAAAGAAAGATGGAGGCGGAAGGAGAGTGTGAAGACCCAGCTCATTCCCAGACTCGGATTGTTTTGTCTGAACTGCACAGATCTCAAGTTTACAGATTTCAGATATCACAAGGCAAGTTCCAAAAGAACTGTTATCATCAAAGTATTCCGGCAACTTCAAGGACAGCAATTAAGTACAACAATTCTTTATTCACTATTAGCAAATTTGCTATCCAACTCCTTAAATAAACTCATTTCAAGAAAATAATTGTGGTTTTAACTAATCGTTAAGAAATGGAAAAAAAAAACTTTCTAGTATTTAACTGCCATTTGACTATTACTGTAACACCTTTTTAAAATGGATGTTAAAATTCTCCAGAGTTGTATAATCCCTTCCCTATTAGTCTTTATTTTATTAAATGTATTTTTATCCTTCTCTTCAGAAGGACAACGGTCCAAGATAAGCTCACAACAATCAGTTGTGAAATAGTTCCCATGCCTAAATCTAAACTTTTATCTTGTGACTAAGGTCACTTTTTCTACATTCATTCTATCATCCTTCCTGCTTCAGGCTTTGGTGAGAAAGGTCAGTGAGGGCCAATTTCACACACATTTGTACCTCTCTACAATAGCTTGTTTATCTCAGGGTTGCTGTATAACGTTTTGTCTACATAGAGGTCATCCTTACTTAAATACATTTTTCTATGTGCAAAATAATCTGTGTCTCCCTAACCGAGCCTTGTAAAGAAGCCCACAGGACTTACTTGTGGTTCCCTAAATCAGATGGGTGAGAGATCGCCTGCTTTTGATGGGGTTACATTCCTCTGAAGAAGCAGAGTTGTAGCTTGGGGGGTACTCCTGGATCCTTTGCTGTTGCTCGAGGCTCGGGTGGCCTCAGTGGCTCAAACTGCCTTCCATCAGCTTCAGCTGGTGGCCCAGCTACGCCCCTATCTGGACAGGGATGGCCTAACTACTGTTGTCTATGCTCTGGTAACCTCAAGGTTAGATTACTACAATGCGTTATATGTAGGGCTGCCTCTGAAAATGGTTCAGAAACTTCAGCTAAGTGCAGAATTCAGCGGCCAGGTTGCTCATCGGAGCAAGATGGACTGAGCATATTACACCGATCTTGGTCCAACTGCACTGGCTACCAATTAGTTTCCGGGCCCAATTCAAAGTGCTGATTTTGACCTATAAAGCCTTAAACGGCTCAGGACCGCAATACCTCAAGGACCGCCTCGTTCCATATGAACCTACCTGGACCCTGAGATCATCTTGAGGCCCTTCTTTGTGTGCCTTCTCCTCAAGAGGTCCGGAAGGAGGTAACATGAAAACGGGCCTTCTATGCAGTGGCTCCCCATCTGGGGAATGCTCTCCTCAGAGAAGTTCACCTGGCACCTTCATTATGGCGCCAGGAAAAACCTTCCTTTTTAACCAGGCCTTTGGTTGACCTGGTCAACATCCCATACCCTTTTAAAATGTGACTTTTGGGGGAGGTATTATTTTACTGCTTTTATTTTTATTTTATATACCGTGATCTTTTTATGTAAACTGCCCTGAGACTTCCAGGTATAGGGTGGTATATAAATTATTATAATAATAATAGTAGTAGTAATAATACACAACAGCAACTAGGCTGGTCAGAGCAGCCTATTGCATTTCTATACAGGGCACTGAAGAGTGAGAAACCTCTTGGTCTCCTTGCTAGGCACAGAGTACGGACAGTGTGTCTCATCCCTCCTCTACCAGTTTGCCTAAGGCTACCAACCTAGTGCTTAAATAAGAGGCTGTGGTGAACTAGGGTTTTCGGAATTGCATGCTCCATGTTCCCACCCCTCACCAGTTTTGGTGGTGTATATGACCACAATAAAGTTGGTTAAAATGAAACTGGTATGCTCTTAAACTCACTTTGAGAACATAGTGAACTCCCACAAAATTAAACGGAAAGCTTCTTTGTAACTGCATCATTAATACATCATTCTGTTATGTCACTCATTATCTGACAGCCTGCCCATTACAGAGAGACCCAAGAGACTGCTTCTGAAACCTTTGTTTGCACAAGCAAACAGATCCACCCAGCAGAAATGGTTTGGTTTCTTTTGAGTGACAATATTCGCTTCATAACACACAAAGTAGCCCTCGATGCCAGGGGGTTGTCAACCCGGTCCCTAGCGCCCACCAGTGGGCGTTTCAGGATTCTAGGTGGGCGGTAGGGGGTTCTACGGCACAATCGGAATCCTCCTTCCATCGAGCACTGGTGAGCGGTAAGGAAATTTTACCATCAAGAAAGATGCATTAGTGGGCGGTAGGTATAAAAAGGACGCGGGTGGCGCTGTGGGTTAAACCACAGAGCCTAGGACTTGCCGATCAGAAGGTCAGTGGTTTGAATCCCCATGACAGGGTGAGCTCCCATTGCTCGGTCCCTGCTCCTGCCAACCTAGCAGTTCGAAAGCATGTCCAAGTGCAAGTAGATAAATAGGTACCGCTCTGGCGGGAAGGTAAACGGCGTTTCCGTGTGCTGCTCTGGTTTGCCAGAAGCGGCTTAGTCATGCTGGCCACATGACCCGGAAGCTGTACGCCGGCTCCCTTGGCCAATAAAGCAAGATGAGTCGGTCACGACTGGACCTAATGGGCAGGGGTCCGTTTACCTTTACCCTTGCTCTATGCACTGGCTGCAAAAACAAAAACAAAAAAAAAGGATAAAATCACTATAAATTGTAGTGGTGATGCAGAGGTTTAATCTGAAATCAAGCTAGATTTAAGCTTGCTTGTGTCTCTGATATCATCTCTCTTGCAACAAGGGTGTTGCTGTATATTGTGGATATACGTTCTGTATTATTTTATTGATACTATTGCTGCAAGTTTGTCATGGCCTTTGGTTAGAACAATAAACTCGGTTATGTCTATCAGCCTTGTATTGTCTATGCATTAACACAATCATCAGGGGTAGGAACTATCCTGCAGGACTGACACTGCCTGCATACTCAAACAGCTCACTCTTTCATCACAGATGGGGGCGAGTGTTATGTCTTCGAGGAAGGAGCAACTCCTGCTGAATCCCAGACTGATGAGATTCCGAGTTTTCAATTGGTACAAAAAAATGGTGAAAAGTACTGAGCCAGGGGCACAGTTTATTCCCGTGTTCAAGGTATCCGATAGGGTTTGACTGAATCCTTTAACTCTCTCTCTTCAAATGCCCAGCTAGGCACAAATAAGGTCAATCCCTTTCCATCTCCCAATCAGGAAATACATGCAACAAGTTGTGACTGAAAAGGTGCCAAACTGTTTCCACAGAGGCTTGAAGAAAAACTGTGATGCAAACCAATAGCAATGCATTTCCTTTCCCTCCCCCCCCCCCCACCAGTGCATGTTCACTAACATGCCTTAACTTCTAAAACACCCAGGGGTCTCCACAAGCACAACCAGCTCCCTGCTTCATAAAACTGCAGAGATGGCTGTTCATGTGGAGGGAGCTTGGAATGGCAACAGGAGGGAGGAGCTAGCAAAGTCATCCCCACTGGATTCCATCACAGTGTTTATTTTACACACATTGAACACTTGATTCACATATTAAAGATGAAAGACTAACAGCAGCAAATTTAGCTTTTTTCTAGCTTGAATGGGAGTGTACGAGGTCCCTGTGCAGACACACCCTTGTTGACAACAATCCTTTCATTTATTAACCACTTTGTATTGAGCACAGCAATTATATTGAAAATAAAATGTACTTTGAGATTCCCACAAACGTAGACTGCAATTCTGTGAAGTCAGACAGCTTACATGTAATTGATTTCAGTGGGATTTAACTGCGCACATGGTTGCAGCCATCGTAATTTTGAATGGAGGACAGAAAAGCTGAATTATGGAGTCCTGCATTTAGGATCCTCCTCATTGTCGCCAAGTAAATTCAACTTTAAATCAAACTGCAATGGTTACAGAAGACTGGCACACATGAGAAACCCTCAGTAACTCAAGTATGACCCAGCGCAAAAATGGAAGTTCAAAAGGAAGAACTGTCCTAGATTTTCTTCACAGAATATAGAGGCTTCTTAAGTATTTAAGGAAATACTGAGACATTATTATTATTATTTAGTTTATATCAGAAGTAATTTTCTCTGCTGTGTTTATCTCAAAAACTAAAAGAGAAATGGAGCAATATGAAATTATTTCATGATGCTTCTTTAGGTCAAGTGTCTAATATGGTAAGCCAACTCAAAAACTGCCCCCGCCCTGTAAAATATCATAGGAAGAAAAGGAATATTTTTTTTTTAAGTTACAGTGACCCTGCCCAGTGGAGCTTAGCATCTAAATTTTCAAAGTGAAAGAGACAATAGTTAGAAGGAAGAAAAAAGGGGAGCAAGGGGGGGGGGAAGCAATAGAGAGGAGAGGGGTAGCTTTAAGAACAAGATATGCATGTAAGCAAATGCCACTGAAGATACTTAAGTGTGGAATGAAGTTTTAAGCCAAAGGCTGCTTTACTTAAAGCATCACTATGCTCTGTCAATATTCATTCATAATGGAGATGAATGGCTATGCAAATCTCTCTTAGATACATGTGACAATCAGTCATACCTAGGGAAATCTGAAGACGGGATGTTTTCATGCGGAGTTTCAGTTTTAGGTAGCAAGTATGAGACATGCTTGTGCTCTAGCCAAGATGTGCAAGTCATGCAGGTTTGCCTGAATAGAAATCTTCAGGAAGGCAGTGACATCACACTTTACTCATGCCATTCGTTTTTTTGCGTAGGACGAAATCGGAATGATGTTCTCCAGTTTTATAGTTTTCTACAGAAGGGAACAGGAGACCTCTGGTGGCCAAACAGACTATTGGCACTTACATTATTTTCTGTTCTGATCCTGTGAAAGCTCATAAACAGAAGGGCCTATGGAGCATCTTATTACAAGAAATCACCAACTCCAAAGGTACCACATTGGTTTTTGTCTGCAGAATAACATGCCTACTCTTCTGAAATATGCTCTATGTAAACAGGAAATAAAAGCCACTTGCTCTTTTAAAACAAGTATTTTTTATGCTTTACAAGTTAATAAGCTTGTCTTGCTCATCAGCATCAACACAAAAAAGTGTGATCACAGGTACCATTGTTTTAAACCATGATCTATGTTTTAGGCGATATCACCATTGATATCATTGATTAATTTATGAGCAGAGGGCGATGTATAGGTTACAAATTTATTGTAATGTATGATGGTGGTCTTTGTCTTTGCTTTGCTTCGGTTCTTGTTTGTCTTTTGTAAGTTTTGGCGATTTTAAATTTGGAGGTTTATGTATAATATGTTGGTATGGGAAACTGTCGTGTAACGGGCCAATGGCCGTAATAAAGATCAATCCAATGTGATCACAGGCTATACACCTAAAATATGCACAATTCCAAAGACAGCACAGTGACCTAAAACATTTGTTACGTTTGTAGAGTGGTTTTACAAGCACCTAAGCTGTAGCTATGAATGAGAGTAGCTTTTTACAGAAATCTGCAAAAAAAAATGCCACTGCATGAAAGCAAGCCATTAATGCATTCCTAGTCAATTAACCCTCCTTTGAAATGTAAACCCTATTTGTCTTCTTCAAACGAAAAGAAATGGGTATATATGATTATGTTCAAATAATTTTAAGTGTAAATTTCATAACCTAAATTTTATTATACTTTTTTTAAAAAACAACAACAATTGTCCAACCAGCTGTACATAGACATTTCACATTCACAACACACACAAAACATCTGTAATGTAGAATGGACTTGCTTTACTAGGTGATGTACAGAACAAATTTCTGATAGTCTGTGCCTAGCATCTACCAATCAGGCTGTGTGGACAGCAAGTTTAGCAGCAAGCAGCACTAGCTAGGTGCTAAGGGCAGTATTTACAACCCAAGAAAAAACAAGTTAGTTTAGGTTATGACATCAACACTTCCCATTTTAAAAATCCCCTATCAGTATATACTGTACCATAAAACATAATGAAAGGTTAAAAACAAACTTCAATAGACCATTGTGGGGGGTGGACTCTTAATTGCCTGCATAGGCCTGGCATGTGGCGCTGTGGTCTAAACCACTGAGCCTAGGGCTTGCTGATCAGAAGGTCGGTGGTTCAAATCCCCCCGATGGGGTGAGCTCCTGTTGTTTGGTCCTAGCTCCTGCCCACCTAGCAGTTCGAAAGCACGTTGAAGTGCAAGTAGATAAATAGGTACTGCTCCGGCGGGAAGGTAAACGGCGTTTTCGTGTGCTGCTCTGGTTCACCAGAAGCAGCTTAGTCATGTTAGCCACATGACCCAGAAGCTGTCTGCAGACAAACGCCAGCTCCCTTGGCCTATAGAGCGAGATGAGCGCGCAGCCCCAGAGTCGTCTGCGACTGGACCTAACGGTCAGGGGTACCTTTACCTTTAGGCCTAGCAGAACAGAAAAGTTTTCAGCAGGCCTTTTAACTATCACTCTGATGTGCAGGGTTCAATCCTGTGTTGTCTACTCCTGCAGCCAAAACTGTAGGATTTAACCCCTGCAGAGAGCAAGATTGAACTCTGCGCATCAGATGGGGAGTGGAGGGCTCAAGCTTACTAGTTGCTGCCTCACTCATTAGTTTCTTCCCACATCCCTGTGGACCAACGTTGACAGGTAGGCAAGACTGCCAACCATCAGTCAGCTGAGCATAATTATGATGTCACATGACTGAAAGGTGGCTGGTCCTGCCCATCTGACAAAATTTGCCTATGGGTATCAGGTGAGATAAAGATCTGGACCACTGCATCAAAAAAGTTCCCAGTCCGATCCAAAAGATGCATATGGGGGGGTTGGGCAATATATCAATATATTGCCCAGGACCGGGATGAGAAGCAGACCAGGATGTTGGTTTCATTCAGCGGTATATCGCTGGTGAAACCACCACTGCTCCTGAGTCCCTCTGCTAGCAGCGTCTGCTAGAGGAAGTCAAGAGTGCCTGAATGTGAAGTATCAATCATGCAGAGGCTGTTTCCAGTTTCCAACATATGCTTCTTAGTCAGTGGTTCAGATTCCACTGCATTTTGATACAACAGGAAGTCTTGATACACATCAAGCAACATATAGGACATGAAGATAAGCCTAACAGTGATGTGAATTCCACACTAATTTAACAGCTGCTAAAGCCCTTTACCAGTTTCCTGCAAGACAACATCAAAAATGGGGGGAGGGGAATAATATTGAATTTAAAAATTATGCAATTCAAGCATTTGGTTTTGTTTTTGGTTTGGTATTTTAAAAAAACTCACTAAATTATACAGTATTCCGTATGAAAATATGAAGTTTCATTGTAGACTTTAAAACAGAAGAAATGTTAACGAGCAACTATAGTAATTAATTGTTAGTGAGGATAGGAGGAGGACATGAATACCATGTTTCAGCAACTTGATATGCGGTATATTGACTTAAACCGGCACCTAAACCATGCTGTCTCTATACATTGAAGACAACTGCTAAAATTACGTGTGCAGCTCAACCAACATTAAGTACTTGAGACTGCAGTGAACACACTAGGATTTGCAGCTCAGTCTTGTAAGTATTTATTCAGAAGTAATTTCCTCCTATTTCCACGAGACTTAAGAATGTGCTTAACCAGCTTCCTGAACACAGTTATGGATCATTCCCCAATTCTTGATCTGGAGAACTGCCCATCCAGTCCAAGTTCTGTTTAAATATACAGACCCTTAAGAAGGAAAAGCAAAAAGGATCCCTGCAGAGCCTCAGACCTAGAGAGCACAATGAGCATGTGCAAAGGTTACCTGATCACACTCATTCCCTCTATATAGTGAGCTATATTGTATTTCTATTTAAATTACAGTCATTTTGAAACCTGTATAATAAATTACCCTATGCTAATTTTATGCAAAAATCTATTCCTGTTTTGGCAATGCATTTCCTCTTTGTTGGTGATGTGTAAGTGGTTACCCTATGAGGTACTCATGAAAACCAGTAAATGTAGCAGAAGCCTGACTTCTGTCTTCTGGGTTTCTGAGGGTTTTCCTGTTGTTATTCTGTCTCTCACAGCTACAATAAGCCTACCATTAAAATTATGGGCTGGTCATTTCTTCATCAAAGGGCAAATAGGAAAATTTAGCAGGGGATCAAATACTTTTCCCCATTTAAAAATTGAAAAATTTTTCATCATGTTTTAATCTCTGTGCTGCTAACTTATATAAGTAAATAAAAATTTACTTTGATAAAAATATTTCTAAAATTGGTAGCAGTTCTTCATAAAAGCAAGGTGACAGAATACTGGAGTAATTCCTGATTTATTATCTTGAGTAAAGAAAATTAATTACATAGTGAGGATAATATTCACACTTCAGTGTTTTAAAAATCATTTTAACTATGTTTGTTTGCAGTCAGGTGGCAATCTCTCAATTTTACCAACAGAGGTTTCTTCAGCATAGTTGTACTTCTTTTTCTCTGCACTAATTCCATGCTTTTTCTTATTTACTCTCTTCTACATCTTGTGCGGTAAAAATAGAATACTACTTAATGCCTATATAACACCTTTCAAGTGTCTGAAGCGCTTTGCGTATACTATTTAGCACAACAATCCTGTAATGCAGGCCACTTTTCTTGTCCCCCTGTGGCAGTTTTGAAGCCAAGGCCAAGAGAAAAGTGGCTTGCCCCTGAATTCATGGCAGGGGTAAGATTTGAACCAGGGACCTCCTGGCTCAACTCCTAGCCACTACATTACGCCAATGGGGATCTCAATTACTGCATTGCAATCCTGTTCATGCCTCCTAAGAAATAAGACCCACTGAGTTCAACGGGATGTATTCCCAGGTATGTATGTACAGGGACTGCAGCCTAACTACACTAGCTTTAATCACTGCGGGCCCAATCCAAAGAAGGTTGCTGCAGATTGCTTGTGTAGCAGCTTTCTTTTCTACCACTCACACCACCATCCACAGGCTCCATCATAAAAACTCTCCTTTTGAAACTGCTCTGTGTTTAAGCAGCTTACAACACAATGAATTGTGTGTGGGCTGGGTTGCACTATTTGTGGAAACAGAAGGGGGAAAGCCCAATGCATGAGTATTTGCTAAAGCGTTTCTGTTTACTAAGTAACAGCCGGCTACCATTGGAAAGTGGGCACTTAACCAAAGCTATGCTAATAAGGGACAAAAGCATGAACTACTGTTAAGTACATCTTAAGAGATGCGGAAATATTAACACTGATGGTCTAAAGCAGAGGTGCGGAATCTGCGGTCTGCTGGATGTCAATGATCAATGTGTGTAACAAGTGATGGTGTTGGGAGTTGTAGCCATTTCTGGAAGTCCACCAGTTCTATATCCCTGGTATTAAGCCACTGACTTCCTAATCTAATGCAAACAGATCTATCTACTCAGAAATAAGTTCCACTGAGTTCCATGGGCTTCACTACCAGGTGTGTTTAGGAAAGGATTATAGCCTCAAGTGTATAGTGTATCTCCAAGTGAATACTCAGAGATATGTTACCTGAGACTGATTCATCTACCCATCCATCTTTCAGATTCACCCCTCGTTATTTTTGGTGCAAAATTCTACAACTCTGATTAGGACGCTGTGCCAAATATAGTGAATAGGATATTCCTTTCTAAATCATCAGCACCACCATCACCATGACTTTCCCAGCCTGTTGCTTTTCCTTTTCAGAAAAGGGAAACAGATGAATAAATCCAACAGGTTTTTTTTTTTTTTTTAATGTTGCTAGGGCTATGAAAATGATTGTTTTCTGAGCAGGACTACTAGCTTCCGACAGCAGCTAACACGAAACACGGAAAAATGATTTCAGTTGAACAGAGAAGAACAGGGTGGAGCCAGAAGGCACTAAAGAATGAAACATGAACAAGACTTGGCTCTTGTAGTCTATGCTCAGCTGCACATTCGAACAGCCACCGCATTACTGGCATACCAGTATTACTGCTAACATCATCAACAATAACCCACCCGCTCTTTCACGTGACTTTTTTTACAGTTCATCAAAACAGAGTTGAGTACTGGCCTATCGAAATTCTGGTTATACTGAACAGGGCTTGTGCCCTAGATATGTAGTTTTCCAGTACACTTGTTTCCCTGAGGCTGGAGGGGTTGTTTCAGAGAGTTGTTTCAGAGAGTTGCAAGGTGGTAGAGGAGAGGCATAATGGTCTCTGGCAGGCAGGTTTTGCAGGATATTGCAGCGCTTCAGATCATGTTTATCCAAAGGCGACAAGTGGGGGGGTGGAGAGAAGAGAAGAAATGATAATGCACACGACAGGCAATAATTCCATTTCATGCCAATATCTATTTCTGATTCCAGCCTGAGTAACATTTATTTGTATCTGTGTAACCCACTCTTCATCGATTCTGATACCAGGGTAGGGTACGACAAAACCACCACAATAACCAATTTCAAACACAAACACTAGCAATGCACTAATAACAAATGCATCAAAACAAAAGCAACTATTTAGTAACATAGGCACCTAAAATAAAAGCAACTGGGTAAACCACACAGTCATGGTTACAATGCCTGAGCGAACAAGTAAGTTTTCACCTGGGGCCAAAATGATAGCAGAGAAGCTGCTTGCCTTATTTAGGAGAGAAATGCCGCGGTGCCATCACAGAGAAGGGCCCATCCTGCACCAGCATGGAACTGACGTGGGGCATGAAGCAGAGCCTGCTCTGAAGATCTTAAGGCACAGGGAGGCAAAAGTGCTCCTTCACCTCTTTCGGTCCCAAGTCATTTCAGGCTTTAAAGGAAAGCACCAGGACTCTGAAGCAAAAGGGCAGACAATGCGATTTGTTCAGTGTAACACGATACCATCTGGCTGCACTGATAAAAATTATGGCAGCCGCATTCCACACTAATTGAAGCTCCCAAGCCATCTTCAAGGGCAGCCCCACATACAAAGCATTAGGGCATGCCCTCCCACAATCCTGTTTTGGAAACGAAAAAAATAAATAACAACATTTATGCATTACTTAGCTATCCCACCCTTTCTCCAAGGAGCTCACAACAATGAGGCGAAAGAGATAGTGACTTGCTCAAGGCCAACCAGCAAGTCCCATAGCTCAGCACAGATTTGCAGCAGTTTTCTCCACAAGTCACTGTTCACAGCTGCAGTTCAACGTACATTCTCCACTGAGGCCTTTTTATAACGGTAACACCTAAAGTGGGCCATGGGGACGGCTGTGATTTCACAAATGCTGATATGGGTAGGAGGCCAGTTTCATGTAGTATCTGGAAGTGATACCTGGATGCATCAGACACCCAAAATAAGTTTTGTTCCTCTTAGCTTGCAAAATTCCCTAATCACTTACACCTTCTTCTAAGCCACTTCGTTGTCCAGCCTCAGAGTATTCCTCAAAGTAACAATATCATTTCTAATTATTTTTACGTCTCTCAAATGTAAGCTTTCCATCCACATTTTTGCATTACTGCACTTAACAAAACAAGTCAAATAGTAACTTCTATAAGGGTAAAAACTGGCCAGACGCTGTTTAAAAAAACAGCTTGGCTATAAATAATGTATTTTATATTGCAGTATAGCCTCAATTATCCAAAGGTGGGTAAGTAAGGAGGCCAGGATGGGTAATAAAGGACATACTTCTAATCAGAATTATAGACAAAGGCAACAGCTATTGACACAAGAGTTTGCTTGGCAATTGGTTGTATGGGAATTAGATAATAAAAACAGTCTTTTGGATCAGAAAAGTTTAGATAGTAGAAGTCTTGCTGCATTATACAAGGTACTTCATAAGGCATACAGTCAATATGTGCTTAGAAAAATAAACTGGAGGGCATAAAATGGCATCTTTATGGGCTCCAAGAATATTTCTCCTAAACGTGAAGTAAGAAATATACCTTATTTTTCGCCCTATAGGGCGCACCGCCCCATAGGACACACCTAGTTTTTTTGGGGGGGGGGGGGAAATAAAGAAAAAAAATTATTTCCCCCCCCCCAGGCGCGGGGCTGGCGCAGGGGAAGCCCGAGCTTCCCCCGACCCCAGCCCCCAGAACAGCCTGCTATCCACAAGCCTAGGGAGCCCAGCGGGAAGTCGCGCCAGTCTCCCTAGGGTTGCGCAGAGCTGCGCGAAGCCCGGGACTGCAGGCAGCTCTGCGCAGCCCTCGGGAGCCCGGCGCGAAGTTGTGCCGGTCTTCCAAGGGTTGCGCAGAGCTTCCTGAAGCCTGGAGAGTGAGAGGGGTCGGTGCGCACCGACCCCTCTCGCTCTCCAGGCTTCAGCGAAAGCCTGCATTCGCCCCATAGGACGCACACACATTTCCCCTTCATTTTTGGAGGGGGAAAAAGTGAGTCCTATAGGCTGAAAAATACAGTAGGTTGCCATCCACAAACCTTTAGACAGAGTCAAAACAAAATAAAAAAATTCCTTCCAGTAGCACCTTAAAGACCAACTAAGTTAGTTCTTGGTATGAGCTTTCGTGTGCATGCACACTTCTTCAGATACACTATCAGCAAGATAGCAGCTTGCTGCCTGGCGCGCGGGGCTCCCTGAAGCAGAGCGGCTGGCCGCCGGGCACATATCCGCAGCCAAGGGAGCCCCGCGGGAGGTCCCGCATGCCTCCCTCATGTGCGGATAGCAGCCTGCTGCCCGGCACGCAAGGCGCCCTGAAGCAGAGTGCCGGGCAGATATCCACAACCAAGGGAGCTCCGCGGGAGGTCCCGTATGGCTCCCTCGGCTGCGGATAGCAGCCTGCTGCCGGGCGCGCGGGGACAACTAATAAACAAAGGAACTTCAAAACCCCTTTTTCCGTTTGGGAAAGTAATTTCTGATGTGGAAAAGCTCATCCTGGTACCACAGTGGTTTCAGCGCTGCTCTTATCAGTCATCACTCTTACAAATACCGATTAGTACTATCCTGAACAACTGCATACCATGAAAGGTTACAGGCCACCTGGTGGGGACTATTACCGTATTTTTCACCCTATAGGACGCACTTTTTCCCTTCCAAAAATGAAGGGGAAAAATGAATAGCAGCCTGCTGCCGGGCGCACGGGGCGCCCTGAAGCAGAGCGCCTCGCCGCCGGGCAGATATCCGCAGCCGAGGGAGCCCCGCGGGAGGTCCCGCGGGGCTCTCTAGGCTGCGGATAGCAGCCTGCTTCCCGGAGCGCGGGGTGCGCTGAAAGCAGAGCGCCCTGCGCTTCGGGAAGACACCCGCAGCCTAGGCTGCCCTGTGGGTGTTCCCGCAGGGCTCCCTAGGCTGCGGATAGCAGCCTGCTGCACGGAGCGCGGGGCGCGCTGAAGCAGAGCGCCCCGCGCTTCGGGCAGACATTGGGCAGCCCCACAAAAAACTAGGTGCATCCTATGAGCTGGTGCGTCCTATGGGACGAAAAATACGGTATATTGCAAACCTTTATAACTCAGTGCAAATGTGAGAAATTCCATGGAACTTTGAATCTAGAATCCAGTTTCTTTGCAGACATGAAAAATATCCGAACACCACCATGACTATATGATTTCACATCTACCATATTAGTGAAATTCTAGTCCTGGTTCACAGGATATATGGTTCCTCATAATTCATTCCTGTGTGTATTAGAGAAGTCTAATAATACACAACTTAGATCTAATTGCATATTTGCTACATTTAGGAATGTAGGATACCAAGTACTAACTTTTAGATAAATCTTTTGTCTTTTTCTAGTTTTCTAGAACATGTTTCTATTATGGGACTGTAAAAACAAAAATAAAATACTGCTTCATTAATCCCCCCCCCCCCCACTATTAACAATATTTGTCATATGGTCCAGCTGGCTCAGCTTTGCAAGCTGGTGCCCATTTAACCCTATTAGCAAGGCTAGATTCCCAGTTTTCGTATATATAAAGCAAGTTGATAGCTCTTATAGAATCAAAAATAAGAAGAATGTGCAAAATCATTTTGTGATATATAAGCCCTCTCCCACCTTTGTTGTTGTAGCCAATGACAGAAATCACAGCTGTAACTGACATGAAAAAGGAGTAGCTATATCCATAAAGCAAAAACAAGAGTCACAATTCAGTTGCCTGGAGATGGAACGTCCAAGTTCCTTTTAAAATTCCCCACACCTTGGGTGAAAGCGACAGCTGCTTATATAAAATGGTGGCGAGACCAATAATTTTAGCATACCTGTTACTAATCAGCAGCATGCTCCCTCACCAAACAAAAAGTAGCAACGTGACTTCATTCTTTTTCGAACTCAGGCCTTACTTCATGTGGAAATTTCTTTTAAAAAAAACAAACTTTTAAAATGGCCTTGAGAATAAGCAACACCAGAATAATCCAACATTGTGAGCAGAGGCCTGTGGTTGAGCGATATAAAACACTGAAATTGCAGGGTAGCAATTAGGCTGATTCGGATTTTCAGCCAAAAATCCTTCCTGCAAATCACCCTTTAGCTTCCAGCAAGTCAGCCTATTAAATTGTCCTTTCTTGACCACTTCCAGTCGAAACCTAGTACATACTCAGTTGCACAAAAAACCTGTGCTACATTACCCTGTTGCAGACAAGTTGTATTTTCACACTTTAAAAAAACCAACTTCTTTTTAAAAAAAAAATCACAGGAAAATGTGCATAATTAGAAAACAATTTGCATTACATGCAAATTAGGCCACCCAGTTTGGGGGAATTGGAATACGGCAAGTCTACTATTTAAAAATAAAACAACTGAGAGTTAAAATTAGAAAGAACTATATTGTTTGTTTTCCGCGCAGAAATACAGGCAACAAACGTTTGTTTTATCACAGAATCCCCTTCACATGTATTCAAAAGCTCTTGCAATATGTCACAGCAGCCTTGCCCAACTGTTTCCGCTGCCACCAGAACGATCCCCCCCCCCCCCGGTCAGAAAAGATGAGTGGCAACCCCATGCAGAATGCCCTGGCTCTCGCCAAGTTTTTTGAGAACCAGGGCGTTCCTGCACACAATGATGCCACTTGGCTTCCTTGCCCCCAGGGTGGGAAGCCGAGTGGCAATCCTTTGTGGAATGCTCAGGCTCTCAGAGAAATTTGCAAGATACAGGGCACTGCTGGTGGAAGGGGGGCCAGCATTAATTCTTGTTTCGCCTGAGGTGGAGAAATGGGCCGCCTCTGCACCTAAGAGCCCAGTCAGACTTGGGAGACATTATTTTCTTCACAAAACACATTCTGCTCCATGGGCCACCACTGGGTGGCTAGGAAGGCCCGGCCAGAAGGGCAGGGTATAAGTAATAAATTATTATTATTATTATTATTATTATTATTATTATTACTTGACCATCCCTGTCCAAATACTGAACTCAGACAATGAGTTCAACGGCACTTACACCCAGTTAAGTGGTCATGGGACTACAGTCTTCTGTAATAATTATTTAAATGCAGCCCCCTATTAACGAGCTAAAAATTAAGAATCACAAGACTGCATTTCCTTCAAATACATTTTGATAAAACAAATAAAAGGTTCGAATTATACTTGTGTTTTAAGAGCTAGCTTATTTTGCCAGTTACTAAAATTAGTTAGTCATAATTTTTTTGCTAGGGCGGAGTGCAGACTTGATAACATTATCTTGCAAAATTCTTGTAGAATGTCAGGCTCATCCATAAAGTTAACTGAGTGACGTTGGTAGTCACTATTTCTTTTCTCTGTATTTAATGGATCACAAATGTTATGTCTGCATAAGCCCTTCAAATCAAATACCTTTATTGGCATCACAGTATAAAACATTTCAGATCACTGGGATAATTAAAAGGACAAGGGTGAAGCTATCGAAGGTCGCAAGGTCACACTGCGATCGTGTGCACTTAGATATTGCCCTGTCTGTTCCCCAAAATGATGGTTCGTTGGGAACCCTTTCGGGTAAAATTGTGGCTAAAAAGGAAGCTACTAAAGCAGTGATATCTTTGTCCCAATCTGCCAGGAGAAACCTCATTTGACATCTTCCCGGAGTTATAGGCCCGAGGTCCAACATTTTGCTCAGCATCTGTTGGAGAGGTCTACTATGTGGAGAGCAATCTAAGAGAATGTGGTCCATCGAATCAGGTACTCCTTGGTTGCAGGCACACAGACAGGCTTGATACGGGCTTTGTGAGAATCTACTTTTGGTCACTGCAGAGGGGAAGGCATTTAATCTCGTGAGCATAAAGGCTCTTCGATGGGAATGGGGCATAAGCCCTTTATAAGAGCTATGTGCAGAACATGTAGGTTGAATAAATAGGAAAGAATCTCCACTTGTGTGTATAGTGGGGCGTGGAGCAGATTTGGATGAATTTCAACTGATGTCAGGTGCTTTGGAGGGATTCTGGGCTTGTTTGGGGTCAAGTGGCATCTGTATAAGGTGTCCCAAACTGAGGAATCACAGCAGCTCTTGTTCTCTCTCCCCCTCTCATGCTCCCCTCCACATAAAAAGCAACTTGGACATGCAGTTATGGAGGTTTTAAAGTGGGGAACTAAGGGTCCGTGAGATGGAACACACCCGACTACTCTTCAAATAAAACTCCTGTTGGCACCTACCTAACACTACTGAATTGGTGCCCCTAATGAAATCACAGTGAGGAAAGTGGCTCCCTTTTACTCTCTTCCCCCACAATCAAAAACTTTCTTTAAAATTTGGCAGCTTTCTTTCCTAGGGGTGCCTCTCTCATATCTGCTACTTCAGATCAATTGCCCACAAAAAATAAAGAAATAAATCTTTTTCTTTTTCTTTTTTACTTAACCCATAGCTGTGAAGGCAGACCTTGTGGGAAAAGCTGCTGCTACTATCCTTCTGAAATGTGGCAGGATTCACTCCCATAGAAATTTAATAACATTATTCCAAAAATAAAGAAGTTATAGATATTTCCTTTAATATATATATATGTATATACATAAAGATGTCCAGCACAAATGCTGCTGGATCAATCTGCCTATTTCTGGAGGGTTTACTATGCCTGCAAATCTTATCCACTTCTGTCAAAAGAGAGTTTTCTTTAAAAAAAATAAACCTATACAGTCATACCTCATGTTGCGTTCTGCTCTTGTTACGGACTTTCAGCTTATGAATGTGGAAAACCCGGAAGTGTTTACTTCCGGGTTCGCCACTTGCGCATGCGCAGAAATGATCTGCACGCTTTGCACATGCGCAGAAGCGCCCGATTGCGCCGCGCATTTGCACAGAAGGCACTCTAGTTGCGGAATTTTCAGGGTGTAAACGGCACCCTGAAACGAATTAAGTCTGCAACTAGAGGTACCACTGTAATAGTCAAGAAGGATGTGAGGGAAACAAAATCTTGTTTTTTTCCTGAAGCGAAGCTGGACTCCAAACCCAATTAAAAAAGATTCTGAAGGACTTCAAATGAAAGCAGGTTTTCCCCCAAAGCACATCATCAAGGTCTGAACAAAATCCTGTGGTCAGCGGACACCCATAGTGTATACCCATTCTAAGAAATTATCATTTTATTATTCCTGGTCAGTGTACACCTAGTGGGGAAAGAGAGAACACCATACAAGAGAGATGTGAAGGGGAAAGAGTAGGGAAAACTTCCCAGTGGTTTTATCCCAAAGATTTATGGACAGTACTAAAAACCCTCAATATTAATATTGAAAGTGGGACAGTAAAAACCAGGCGGCTCAAACTCTTAACTGGATTGACCTCTCTTGAGGATGCTAATCTGCTACTTTTCATGAACAGCAAAATAGAGAAGGTGACATAAAATTGGCAGCTGAGGAGTTGGCATGAGGAGGAAGGGGAAACAAACAGCATGAGAACAGGGAGAGATGCAACAGCAGAAACACAGGCTTATCAATAGGGATGAAATGCTTTTTCATTAGTTCCTACAGAACTGATTATTAGACATAACCAATTCCTTGCTGCTGTACAGTCCTTTATCACTTACCATCACCTCACCAGATTCGCAGAGCCTGTCTACCCATCCTTAATTTCGCCTCCTAAAATTTGCAAAAATATATTCAAAAGTCAATAATCTCTCTCTGCTTTTTCACCAAAAACTCATTTTTAAAACTAGCAATTTCTAAGACACTGTTGATTCAAACATACCCTTTAACATTTATTTCTATACTGAGGTAATATGTACAATATAAAACTTGGTTTAAAAAAGGATTGGAATTAAGTGGAAAGTAGCCATGGTTGCTTTCAAAACATACCAGCATATTTTGCAGAAAACAAGAGTTTATGGCAGCAATGAATAATTATAACAAACATAAATAAATGGTTAACTTGTTGAGAATCAAAGCTAAGTTTTTCCCCAAACTGAAATATTTGTTTATTATAAATCAGTTGAGTATGTGGGCAATATTAAGCATCACTTAATTTGAAATGTGAATGAATATAAGATCTGGGTTGGGTTTTTTCTTATTACACAAGATGCATCACAATAAATATTCTAAAACATTTGAAGATGTAATTACAGTAACATGCCTATGATCTCTTTGTTTTTTAGCAATATGTACCAACAATGGGTGGCACTGTGGGTTAAATCACTCAGCCCAGGGCTTGCTGATCAAAAGGTCGGCGGTTCGAATCCCCGCGACTGGGGGAGCTTCTGTTGATCGGTCCCTGCTCCTGCCAACCTAGCAGTTCAAAAGCACGTCAAAGTGCAAGTAGATAAATAGGTACCGCTCTGGCAGGAAGGTAAACGGCGTTTCCGTGTGCTGCTCTGGTTCATCAGAAGTGGTTTAGTCATGCTGGCCACATGACCCGGAAGCTGTATGCCGGCTCCCTTGGCCACTAAAGCGAGATGAGCGCCACAACCCCAGAGTCGTCCGCAACTAATGGTCCTAATGGTCAGGGGTCCCTTTACCTTTACCATTTACCAACACAGAAAATGAAATCCAACTTAGTCATATTCAAAGATTAGACTATGTAAAATCAATGGACTTCATTGCTCTGAAGCATAACTTATAGATCACCTAAACATATAATTTTTCAGTTGACAAATTATCTTGTCTGCACTGATAATCATATGCCCCAACTTCACTTTTGCAAATAATAATAATAACTAACATGTAAAAGTGAACCTTGAAACTGTTTGTATTGAAGCATTTTTCAAACTAAATAGACATATAAGAATAGCACACATTCTGTGATATTTTCAAACATGAGTCAAGATTTAATGGTCTCTCCTCTTTTAAGGCATGCTTCTTTCTCAACTGAAGTGAGGTCCAGAAGGCTTGTACTGAAAATCCATTATCATTATTATCCTATTAGTCCTTTTTTGCCACAGCAACTTAAAGCAACTTACAATATTCTAAGCAAAAAACCAACATTAAAACTAGCACACACAAAATCCAAAAGAAACTAAGAAAAACTAGAAGGTAGACTAGGTGTGAAAGCCTCTCCCTATGTTTGTACCAAATGCACATTATACATTGGTAGAGCACACAGAAGATTATTGTTGTTGTTTTGTTTTGGGGCAAAATAATTAATGACATCTTTTATTAGACTAGCTAAATATTATGGGTGAACATGACTAGCTATATTGACATTGGCATATTATGATTCCAAGATTCTTAAAAGTTTATTTGGCAAATTTTGGGGTCACACACTGTAAGAAGGATGGAACTGGAAAGAGTCAAGAAGTATGGGAAGTGGACAGGTGAGCAGAAAGAGCAAGGGAAACACATACGGACCCACTGGGAGGTTCAAGACAGATGTGACAAAAACTCCACCTCTGGAAGGGCTGCTATATGTAAAGAAACCTGTTAGAATGTCCTCCACATCCAGAAAGTCTAGAAATTTGTTTATCACTATGTACAACACACTCTCAAAAAGCGGCCCTTTTCACTGGGACTTGGAACACGAACCATTCAGCTGTAATTTATTCTGTTAGTGTTGCAAGTCAGTATTAACTGGCGAGATGAGGCAGAGCAGTGGAGCTGCCATCCTGACACCAGCTACACCAGTTTACCTGGATATCTCTGGGGTGGGCAAGGCAGTGGTGAGGTGAGGCTCTGTGGACACACCTTTGGGAATGCTGGATTGGCTCCTCTGGCGTGTCCAGGCAGCCCCAACCTCTCTGCTGCTCACGTAAAAGCTGTAACAAAACCAGTCTCTAGAAGTTGACTCCACAGCTCTGTCCCATCACACTGGCCACTACTGTTGCAAATCATACAGCAAACAATCCTTTGCTTTCTTGCTTCAGAAGCTTCTCGATAAAGTACTTTACAAAGAATTAAAGTACAACTTTCAAATTTCAGTAAAAACCTCACTCTGTATAATCAGAAAGCTCATGGCACTTTGATTCACCACGGAAAGTCAGTAAAGCTTCTGGGCAGTCCTAGTGGAGTAGCTATCAGTTATATTTCTTCTATACAGAAAAGCATTACGGGGTAAAATATGCAAAGGCAAAGTTAGATAACCGGCAGCACAAAAACATGGTGGGTGAATTACAGAACATGTCCAGATCATTCCCTGGTTGTCTGTTGCTTCCTCTCTGCTCCCAATCATTTCCAAATTCTATATGATCAGATTTTGCCCACCTGGGAAACAGGGCCAATTTTTCTGAATTTCTTGCACTATGCCAAGCATCATATTCAGTATGCAATTATCTATATTTTTGTTTCCATCATAGTACAGGTGTCTCTAGAGCAACCTGTCCACCTTATTTTTCTTACTTAGAAGTAAAACAGAAACTAGAATAATCATATTAGTTCTGACTTCACTATAAAAATCAGGTCATTTCACTTTCAGAGAATAATTTCACTTGAGGTTTTTTGCACCTGAATAAACATTTGCCTTGGATGATCTCACTATTCAATTCATTTGTACTTGATAATACAATATAGTAAGTTGACCTGTGATTTATTGATTTGTTTAAAATCCATCCAAACTATTTTCCAAATAAACTCAAGGCAGCTAGCAAATATTGGTAAAAACAGAATAGAACCAACAATCATTTTTAAAAATCCAATTAATACATTTAACAATATCCAACTTGTTTAACAAATTCTAGCAACACAAGAGTAATATGGATCTAACATAGCAAAAATTACCAAATACCTTTTTCCCCCAAAGCCAGGTCTTCACCAACTGCCTAAAGCAGTATAGTCATAAGGCCTCAAAACCTCACTTAACAATGTACTCTTTAGGGTGGGTGCCACAACAGAAAAGGACCTACCCCTAGGTGACACTAATGTTACCTCCCAAAATAGACAGATTTGCAACAGATCGCAAGGTGAATAGCTCAAAATTCTTTTTTAAAAACCCTCTTGAGGGCACTTCAAGGAAAAATGAATTTTCCTATATTGGTTTTTCCTGCTGGGTGTCACAGCTCATCAGGAAGTTCCAGGGGTGTGTAGGTCTATCATACTTCAAAACACGTGCTTTAATAAATGCACAGACAACTATAAAACACATTTTAAGCCTGTATAGGCAACCCCCGATTCGCATGGGGTTTGTGTTCTGGGACATTGAGCATTTGCATGAAATCACATGCAAGTGAGACACCTCTTTCCGTTCCTGTTCTGTCCCTGCCCTTTTAGTGATGTCTTTTATGATGTTTCCAAGTTACTTCCAGATTCAGTGCTGTGTGTGTGTGTGTGTGCAATCACACACATATTGGATGTGCCTAAAATGAGTGTTACCTGTATAATAGAGTTCACTGTAAAATGTAATACTTGAAATGGCCCTTGTCTACAGCAAGGAAACCCAAGATGGGAAGCCTCCAGATGTTGCTGGACTACAATTCCCATAATCTTTGACCATTGGCCATGCTGGCTGAAGCTGATAGAGTTTCAGACCAAAACACATGGAGGGCATCATTTTGGCTACCTGCTCTACACATGACCATTTTGATCAGAGTCAAGTCAGTTTCTAAACAAAGACCTGAGTTTTTATAGATGCACATTTACACATATATGCACACATATAAATGCACACATATAGATGCACTGACGTGATCTTCAGTTTCAGTGAACAGAGAGGTGGAATGCCAGAAGACCGATCACAAATAATGGCTATACTATCATATATTACTCATTACTTAAGTAAGTTGACTATAACCTATGATACTGAAGAACATTTGATTATATTGTCACATTCATCTTGGTCAAACATAGTTAATAGTTAGTACAGTGGAACCTTGGTTCTCGAACGGCTTAGTTGATGAACAAATTGGCTCCCGAACGCTGAAAACCCAGAAGTGTTCTGGTTTTCAAACATTTTTTGGAAGCCAAACATCCAATGCAGCTTTCACTTGAGTTCAGGAAGCTCCTGCAGCCAATCAGAAGCCACACCTTGGTTTTTGAAAGTTTCGGAAGTCGGACGGACTTCCGGAACAGATTAAGTTTGAGAACTAAGGTATCACTGTGTTGTGGTTTCTGATTATTTTATTATTACAGTTCCTGTACAGATGAAAATAAATAGAAGATTATTTAATTCAAACTATAAATAACTATCCTTGGGACCACTGGATACCACAGCCTGATAACCACATATTTAACTGAATAATTGCTGCCCTTATGCATTCAGTGTTTATTTCAACAGGAGAACTTCCTGCAGAACAGTGCCCATTGTTAAATACCACCATAGCAAATGGGACAAACCATTTTTAGAAGTAAACATTAAACTAACTATCATAAGCAATAGTAATGAAGGCTCGGTTTACAGCATAACAGAAGGAGAAGCTAATTTGGCAGGAAACTTAAAACACCAGAGCGCCCCCTCAAAAATTTTGAATCTCAAAAAATATTTTGAGGAATCATATTATTTGGTGGATTTTTTTTAACTACAATTCATTTTTATAGGGTAATTACAGCAGCTTGAGGGCATATACAGAAATCTAATAAACTGTTGTGGTCAGCATCAAATACCTATTTCACAGGAGGTGGAAAGCTGATGATGCTCTAAACTATGTCGCCCCCCCCCCAAAAAAAAACACCCAGGTGGAACACCTACACATATCCCAAAGCAAATAAAACATTGATTTTTTTTAAAAAAGCAGGCCAGACCCTCACAAAAAAATTCCCCAACAAAAAAAGCAAAAGGAAAAAAACAATTGAATACAACAAAACGAAACCAAAAAATTGTGTGTGCGTGCACACACACAAACCTGTGGATTAAATTTAATCTCTGCCATGAGTTCACTTGGTGACTTTAGGCTAGGGATGGGGAAACTATGACTCCAAACGCTGCTATACTGCAACTTCCATCATTCGTGACTGGCTGGGATGAATGGGAGCTGGAGTCCTCAACATTTACATTATTTTGGCAGTTCTTAAAACAAATCTGTAAATTAGGTCAGCACTATTTTGCCTCATACTATAACTGGAGGGCTGAGACTAGAGACTGAAATAGTGGCCTGCCTTAGGGCAATCAGATGAGTTTGCGGCTATGCCAACTCTTCACTCAGATACTTCAAAATGCAAAGTTCATGCTCTTAAATGAAATACTTATTTTTTTTATTAATATCACAAAAACTAGCTTCACTGCCAAATATTCCAGAATCTGCACCTAAAAAGGTAATCACTTCAAGTGACCGTGTGAACCAGTTTTGCTGCTGAATTCATCACTGTTGATTTAAGACCTATATAGAGAAGAGCATTTCAGATGCATTTGTGATTTCAAAGAAAGCCCAGTACAACAATTTAAACCTTGACTCTAGATGGATATTAAGTTACTTAATTTGTAGACAACTGAACTATATCCACTGAAAACAAATCACTTTATCCCCCATCTAGATATTCTTCAAGACTTTGGCAAACTGAGCACTATATTGATTCCTTTTTTAAATGATACCGCAGTGCATTATCTAGAGTAGATTATTTGGAAACACAGATGCTACTAGGTGAATATGCCATATGAAACAGAAAGAACAATATGTGGTTGTGTGTACTCATGTGAACATTGAAGTGGAAAGTGGCTTGTGCAATGGATCTTTCCCTTCTCTCCCCCCCTTTTTTTTTTTTACTTTTGCTGCAGTGTGGGTGGGGGAAGGAGGAAAATCAACCAAAATCAAGCAGAAGAAATGCAAGATTGTGTAAAATCTGAAGAGAATCCCACACACCAGGGGTTAATAGGAGCACAGTTTAAATGCCTAAACACAGCTAATCTAATAATTACATCATACTTAGGGGAGTGGGGAATCAAGCCAGATCCCACTCTCTGCTCCCCTGGTGCTAATAGGTGATCTACTGGTGGTTAGGTGCACACAATGCTTCTGATGCACACATCAGAATGGATTGAGACTTTCGGAATCACCAAGAGACTTGATAGTATTTGGAAAATACGTGTACACATCTCTTGGGAAGCAAGTTAGTTAGCATTCTTTAAATACCAAAGATAAGTCATTCCTTTGCCTCTTTTGTCAATGTAATTATTTATTCATTCCCTCTGCCACATAAATGACCTCCTCTGCACAATCCAGTGAGTTTTCTGCTTTATCAATACAATTATAATGGACAACGTGGAACTGCCTGTCATATAGTCATCTAAAGCGGTCACCTGCCACCAGGAGAATCTTTTATGTCCTGTGGACAGCGATTTGAAACAGGGGACAACTCTTTCAAATATGATTATGTTAAATAAGGGATGCCCTTAAGGGCTATATACAAAAATATGAATATTGGGGTTCCTTCCAACAGAGTGTTCCACATGTTCTTTAATTATACTTGGAAATGTAGGTTGACAGACGTATAACCCACCTTTCTGATAAAGGTTATACATCTGTATATACGCAAGCTACTCTAAGTGAATAAGCTCTAAATAGAAACTTATAGGTTGATTATAATAAATACACCATGGTGTTAATACTTTATTAGTGGTTACTGCTTATTAAAAATGTCATTGGTAATGATATCTCATTGTGAGGCACTAGATTTGTACAAACAATACCTTTTATGAAATATTTTGAAATGTAAAACACACCACTTGTTAATCCAGAGTGCCCTTTTATTTTAAACACAGTGTGGAATTCTTCCCCAACTAGCATAAACATGTTTGTTGTTGCTATATTAATAGGCCTATGTAAGAACTTTAATACGATAGTTGCAAAGGTTTAAGGTAAAGGTCAATAGATTTGTTTCTGGAAGAAATTAAATCAATAAAGTAGCAGGTGCAAAACAATAATACTTTTGTACAGAATGTACAAATTAACCTGTGGAACTCATTGCTCTAGGATACCATGATCAGTAAAATTGTAACTGGGAGCCAGAAAGGGATTAGACGAATTCCTGGAAGACTCAAATAATTATCAGGCATCATGTGCACTTATTCTAAAAGTATTCCCAAAGATCTGACTGCCAAAAGCTGGAAGTGAACAACAGGGCATGTGTCATTTCCTATGTGCCCTGGTTTCCTTCTCTGGAGCATTTAGCACTTACTGATGCTATTGGCCGTATATTGCACTGCATAAATCACTAGTGACACCCAGTATGCAAGTTCCTTCATAATTAAATACATAATTATCTTTGAAAGAATTTAAACAGAATATATGTACCAAAGGAAAACAATAGCTTACAAGTTCACACGTTTCATTTATGCTCTGAAGGCAGTTTCATGTCAAAATAGACTCTTGTGAAAAATTATAGCTTTATTTTCAATTCCCATAGGCTAAAATGAATTGCACAAATGAGGTAAAGCTTTTCAATATAGACTGATATTTCTGTTGGATTCAGAAAGTGAGCCTTCCAGACATCCCAGACCTTATTTGCCACTTGTCCCTGACACAGCCATATAACGGCATCTGGAGTTATGAATGCATAAGACATTTCTACACTTTACAATATGTTCAACTTTGTTTGCCACTTTTGTATCAAGAAACGTGTGCATATTCAGATCCAGTATTCTTGTGGACATGAAAGCATCCTTAAACACGAAGGTGAAAAACTATAATTTCACAGGTACATGTGGGGAAACCCCAATTAGCAACACCTAATGTAAAGATTTTAAATATATTGTCCTTTGTTTGAAGCACACCATTATGCCAAGCAATAAAGAATGAATAGATTCTGAAATTACAAAATCACATTAAGTTTTGCATACCACATTAAACCTTGGTTGAAAGCAAACTATGATTTAATGGGAATGAGCTGAGTACTGGAACATACTGCTCTAAAGTTTCTGTGGCACCCCAACCCCTCTTGATGATGCTGCACCAGACATCGCAAGCCAGAGTCTGGCTTGTTGTGTTGTCTAGAATCCAAGCTTGTTTCTCTCTCTCTGTCTCTCTCTCCAAATAAACTCTGAGCAGTAAGCAATGTTCATTTTTGGCTTGTTTCTCGATGTTTGAATGGAGGGGTAAAGCCACAAGCCTAGGTTTGATAAGGTGACAAGACAGACTCAGGCTTGCTTCATTCATTGTGCGGCAGCAGCAGAAGCAGAATTGTAAAAATGTTTGGGTTGAGTGCACCAACCCTGCTTGTTCACATTAAGCAATAGTTTAGCTTTTGTGTTAATGTGAAGTGTGAACCAGGTCATTGCAATGTATATTACTGCAACTTTCAACTGGTCCTAGCGGGGGAGAAACCCAAAAACCCTCCATAAGTTCTCTCTGGCTTTTGGGTATTAATGAAAGATCTGTTTTCACAGGCATGAAATTTTCTCTCCCCTCAGTGAACACTTGTACAGGAAATTGACAATGATCAATTATTCATTCAGGATGCAGCTCTGCACTAATTTTTATGTGTTTTAGCCCATTAACTTCAATGAGACTTTCCATGCATAGCTAAGGATATTAAGATGAGAATCTTAATGTCTTCCCATATTTTGTTTACAAGAAGGTTCTCCCAATATGTTGATGCTATCAATAAGTTGATACTATCAATTGTATCTAATTGGCTTCTCGCTTATCCCTTACATATTTTTTTTCAGATACAGGCACATATATCCAACTATAAAAACTACATATTTAAATATCACAACATAATAAAAATTACTCCCCCCCCCCCTTGGAACAGCATCACCCAACTCAGTAGATGGTCCAGACTATGATTTAACACTACAGGAACAATTTTTGAGCCCACAAACCCCTTTCTACTTCTTTGTAAAATAAATGTCTACGGTTTCTGTCTCTGTTCAGTTATCTTAGTAGTACCTTCTGTGCAAATCACACATACTAATAATATCGGGAAGTTTTCAGTTTCTTCCAAAGCCAAAAGCCAAATTGGGTTACTTGAAATTAAAATCAGTGCAGGAGAAAAGACTACCAAAACTGTGCTATGTGGAACAATGTCATGGTTTCACAAATGTGGATATCTCATTAAGTTATATGGTTATTCTCTTGTGCATTTTAGGTATCTGACTGCAAATAAATTGAGTTTGAAATCTGGAAATCTATGATAATTTGGCATATGTTCTGAATACCATGTTTTCTTCACCTAGGTTGCATCCAAATGTACCTAAAAATAGCTGCTGATTTCCCCCCTTCTACTACTGGATGAGCCTGGCTTCTCCTCTTGCTTTGCTCTCTATACATATACCTACCAGCAATATAAATGTTAAAAAAGACTGGGCTCCCTCAATGTTTCAGGCAGAAGCAGTTTCCCCTGAACTCAGTTCTAGAATGAATAGTATATCTGTCAATAATGTGGTCAGTGCGCTTCAAGAGCACAGCAACCACTGCTTTCAAGTGACCATCATGGGCCATATTAGACAGAACATTGCAATATCAAAGTAAGGAATATATACACACAGTCCTTGGTGTACAAACTACAAAACCATCACAAATATTCAAATCTATTTGATTCCCCTTCCTTTTTTAATTACGGTAATGCAGTAGAAGTGGGACTAGCCCCTCCGCAATCTCAAAACTGCCTTTAGAGGGACTCGGTTATGATAACTTGATCTCCTATCCCACCCTCTCCACCCCACCCATTACTTAACTTTCCTTATTGCTATTTGGATTGTTTAACTGGTTATGTTTTCTTATTTTTGTTGTTGTTGTTGTCGTCTTGTTTGTTTGGTGTGCTACATTACACCATGTTCTTAAACTCTGCAGTTTTACTTTGTATATGTTATCTCAAAATAAATGAAGTTAACCTGCGCGGAGGATGACTTGATATAAACTGCAGTTCCTCATTGAGGCCTATGATATTCTCTTTGGACTTAAGTTGTTATCCACATCAGTTTTGGGGGGGGGGGGCAAAATCATTGATATTTGCAGATGTTCTTTTACTTCTAAATTATATTCCTGTAGTATGAGGAATAACAGCAGGACAACAAAAGTGGGCTTTTTGAGCCCTTATGGTTGCTAAGAGACTTATAGATTGTGAGCCTGGAAGGATAAATACCAACCATCTATTATACAATGGTCTGAGAACCTCACTGCTCTGGCTACATTTAAACAAATATATACATTAGTTTTGTATGGATACCTATTTGGACATCTGGTTGGCTTAAATTAACTTATATAGTTAACTTAAGATGCAGGTACTGTATCCATAATGTGAACTGGTGGTGGTTTGGTTTGTTATCAGTATTCTCTTTTTATCCCCCCCCCCCGGCCCATTTTTATTGACATTTGTTCCTGCACATATTTATTAACATGAGTATCATTCTCTCTTTTTTACAGTTAAAATACTACAAAAGTGGTTAAGTTAAGTGGTTAACTAACTTTAAAAGAAAAACTTATGTATCGTGCTCTGGGCTTTTTTTCATCCGGAACTCACCAGAACCCTGTTCTGGCATCTCTCAGGTGGGCACCACTGTCATTATAATAGAACATGGGAAGTGCTCATGGTGAGTTCTGGTGCCTCTTTTCTAGAAAAACAGAACTGGTTAATGTGTTGGACTTAAGGCTGGAGAGACCCAGGTTATCATTTTTGATTGCCCACAAGGATTAACAGGTGACCTTAGACCAGACACTTCTCTCAGTCTCACAGAACTGTGGTTGAAAGAGCAGGGGAAAATATATGCCTAGCATTCTGACTTCCTTGTGGGGAAATTAGGACAACAATTTTTAATTCTCTGATATTTTATTAAATTTGATCTGGAATAAATGTGGCAAAAATCATAGCTTAAGGCACAAAACAGGCACATAAGGCCAGTTTCAGGACTTTTGTTCCCCACGTTCCACTTTAGTGTTTTGTCAAGTCTAGTAGGTCTTTACCCTCCAACTGAACATGCTCAAAAGATACAGAGATGAACCTCTGTAGATCATAGCTGTCAACTTTCAGATTTGAAAATAAGGGATCAACAGCATAGCTGTCAACTTTAGGATTTGAAAATAAGGGATCAGCAGCTTCACCTGTTCCGCAGACAGTCTACGGGATATCTAACAATCCGGGATAGCAGCAGGAAGCGGCGCTGGAATAAGGGAATTTCCCGCAAAAAAAGGGAAGGCTGACAGCTATGCTGTAGGTAAGGCTCACCAGTCTGGGGCCTACTATTTATAATGCCCACATGTTCCCATGGAAAGATTTCAAAACAATGTAGGCCCATGGCATTATCTCAATGTTGTTAGTTCCTTTCATGTTATATTATTAAAGCTCTTTGATAGGTTTGTGGCTCTCCTCTGTTTCGGTTTCAATTTCTTGTCATGTAGCTTTTGAAGCAGGACAAAATGCTACTGAAATGGCATACTAAATGTTAGAGAGGTAAGCTCATTCCTAGTATAAACCAGGATTTGTCAGTGAATCAAAGCTGAGGCTACCACGAGACAGAACATGACTGCCTCAGCTGGCAGATGCTAGGGGGCCTGGTCGAAATCCTCCAGCTGTCCTCGCCACCCTGAGTCTCTGCTCCTGGCTGTCCCCATCCCTTAAATCTGCGTCCCAGCAGCACTGCTTGTGTGTTGCTGGCCTGGGATGGCTGGATGACTCATTTAGTCATCTTCTTCCAGAATGCCAATGACAGCACAACTGGGAAAGACCCCCTGGGAAAGATCTCTTTTAATGTAGAATGCTTTATTATGTTTTTTATATATTTTTGAAGCCACCCAGAGTTACTGGGGCAACCCAGTCAGATGGGCAGGGTACAAATAATAAAATCATCATCATCTGATCAAGTGACCCGGCAGAAAGGCAAGACAGCCCAAGCCATGCACTCCAGCAGGTATTGGAAGCGTGTATGTTGCTTTGCTCACAAATCCACACTGGCACTGCGGAATCTGTGTAAGTGGGCAGGCATCAGGTAGAATAGTGACTGAGAAGCAGCCAGTTATTTAAGAGCAAAGCTGTGGGTGCTACCTAGCCTGCTCTGCATTCCCTAAACTAGATTGCTGTTCTTAGGCAAAGCGTAGAATATATGCTGTGCAGTCGTGTTGTCATTACTGAAGTAAATGTTAACTTACTTCAGCTTCTGAATGCTGAACCGGAGGGGAGGGGGGGCATCTTACCCCTCACATCAGATAACAAACCGTCTTTGGATGACACTGCCACCAATCCACTATTCTAGAAGAGCTTAGAAAATCAAAGTGGACCGTAACCTAAATCTGAATTGTAGTAACTAATGAAGAATTCCCTCCCTGTGCTTCTACATTAGATAGCAAACCCACCAATGTTTCCATAGTATAAAGGCAAGAATACAAATCCAACCAAATTTAAACAAACTATAGACTACAGTATTAAGCACAACTTAAGCATCCTCAACATACTTTCCCAAGCAATAGTTTTGTGTGCAGAAAGAAATAAAATGTTATTACATATAGTTATACAATATTTCTAAGTTGTAAATCTGTTGCTCTTTTTTGAATGCATGAATTTCATTATTATTATTTTTAAAAAACCAACTAGGCAGTTGGTACTCTTTGTGGATCAAGTGACTTGCGTGGGAAATTTCACTCCAAAAGCTGTGTGGTTTGGAATGTGCTGCATATAGCAAAATAGGTTTGCTATGGGATTTATTTTCTTTTATCAACTTGAGCCATCCATCTCACTTTGAGAAGAATAACATGCATGGATTGAGGATATTATTGTTGTTGTTACTACAAAATGCATCTCAGAAGCTGTTAGAATGTGAACTAGAACAGAAAGGTAGGCAGGGGAAAAATAATTTTACTGTTAAAATATTTACTAGAAATATAAAACAGATATACTCTGGCAGAATGGTGATTATGAAGCAGGCTTCAGATCAGTGTGAACCTTTTAAGTTACTGAGACCATGACATTTTGAGGCAAGTGTTCTGTGCTATTATTTAAGATTGCAAACTATTTGCTCCAGAAAATGACCTATTAACCCACTGATTTCAGCAAGACTTTTCTGGTCACATTAGCTAGTTTGAAGCTTGGTCTAAACTATCACAATTTAAATCAAGATTAGAAAATGCTACTATGGAGTCCTGTGCACTGCACTTTACTACAGAAACAGTGGGGATATGGGCTTTCAAATAGGTTTTCCAATGATTGAAAGCAAGTTTCACAAGCAGCAAGCCATGACTTGGGTTATATATATATATATCACTTAATTTTGTGCATGCACCAAGCAAACTTTGGATAAGACACACATAAAGTAAAGGCAGCTAAATAGCTAAACAGCTAAACAGACTAGATGACAAACAGAGAGGTTGGGGTAGAGGAGAATCTTGGCTGATAGTAAAACTGTGAGTTTGCATCTGGTAAGTGTTAAGGCTGGACGCAGGTGGTGCTGTGGTCTAAACCACTGAGCCTTTCGGGCTTGCCAATCAAGAGGTCGGTGGTTTGAATCCCCCCCCCCCCATGGGGTGAGCTCCCGTTGCTCGGCCCCAGCTCCTGCCAGCAGATAGCCCCAGCAGTTCGAAAGCAAGCAGATAAATAGGTACCGCTCCGGCAGGAAAATAAATGGCTTTTCTGTGTGCTGCTCTGGTTTTGCCAGAAGCGGCTTAGTCATGCTGGCCACATGACCCGGAAAAACTGTCTGCGGACAAACACCAGCTCCCTTTGCCTGTAAAGCGAGATGAGCGCTGAAACCCTAGAGTCGTCTGCGACTGGACTTAACTGTCAGGGGTCCTTTACCTTTAAGTGTTAAAGCAGAATGTGGGCGGAGGTAGCAGACATTCAAATGAGGCTCTTTTAGGTGCTTTGCAGGTACCAGGTTGCACCAAGGCCTGCAGGGAAGAAGGAACATAACAATGGTTTATTCCCATAACAATCAACCATTGTTAAATTCCTTTTTCCCAGCAGCCTTGGTACAACCTGTTTTTAAGATTTATTTAAGCTTACTGTTTAATTAGTTTGATCTTATACAACACTTTTCAATGGTTCTAGAAAACAGTCTACTCAGTTAATGCCGCACATATCATCTATGTCTAGAGGCAGAACTTTAATAACACAGTACTATGCACACATTTACTTAGAAGTTAGGTTCTGCTGTGCTCAATAGGGCTCTCATTGCTTAGAAAGTGTATACAGGATTACAGGCTTGGAACAAGAAAATACACTAATCCTAAATATTTTATTTTTTTGCATTAAAGATTTAAAAACATCTCTGTCCATAGTAAAATAGTAGTAATTAGCGCCTAAAACTGTAGCAACAATAAGCCTAACTGACACCACACAGTGAGGTTGATATCTATTATCATTCACACCATGAGCACAACTATGGTGTATCACATAATACAATTGTGCAGAACAAGGAGTAAGTTTAGCAAAATCAACAAAAAAAGTCTCAAGCATGTTACCCGAAGCTAAAAGAAAAATCTTATAAATATTAATATAAATATGGCAACCAGTTAGATCTTAAGTATGTAAAAATGATGCATCAACATAGTTCCCCAAATTTAAAATCTGCACATCACCTAAGTATCCAGGCAGCTCTGTTTTATATATCTCAGAGAGAGAGAGAATAACAAGTAAAAAAGTTAATGAAGAGTGGGAGAAATCTCCCCTGATACAGCTTCTGGGCTATCACTAATGTCAGAATTAAAATTTTTCACCAATTTCTCAACTAAATATTTAGTTTCACAGAAAAACTCTTGTTTATACTAGAGGTTAGGAAAATTCTTTCTACTGTTGTTATAAATGTTATGGCTATCATTGAACTGATGCATCAAAAGGGCCTGAAAGCGTAGTGAAATTAATTTCATTTAGTGTATTTCATTCAACACAGAAATTCTCTTTGTAATTCCTTGCCAGAGACTGTTGTAAATAATAAAGATCAACAATGTGAGTGGGATAATTAAGAGAAATAGTCTTAACACACCAGCTGAAGTTAGGAATCCCTGTGGCTCCTAACTAATCTTATCACGGCATACACATTCTTGTTGAGACATAGTTTCTCAAACTTTGGGTGCTACTAGAGAACACAGGAGAGTACGGGCAGACTCAAAACTATTTTGCATGTCTTATTGGTGACAGCATTTTATGAAGTGTGAGTCACACAACTCCAATGGGAGTAGTGAGTGTCTCTGACTATACTGTGCTGTTCCAAATTTCATCAAATTGGAAGATAAAGTGGCAAAAGGAGAGGATATGGAATCAAGTAAATAGTAAAGGAAATGAAAATAAAGGGGAAAGTGGGAGATCGTACATATAATTGCTTCTAGAAAACTTGCAAACAGTGATTAAACAGATTAATTCCTCACCTGGTCCTGAGCAATATAGGGACTTTACATGTTAGTAGCAACACCTTGGACTTGGCCCAGTAGCAAACTGGTAGCCAGTGTAAACCTGAGAAGCAAGGTGTTATATGCTGGTGACAGCTTGTCCCACAAGTAATCTAGTTGTTACATTTTGCACTAGCTGGAACTTCTGGATCAAGCCCACGCAGAGTTCCACATAGAGTGGAGCAAAGTTTGTGCAGTAATCTAACTGCAGTAATCCAACCGGGGTTACCAATGCATGGACAACTGTGGCTTATTACTTTCTCTGACAACAGAGTCTCACACAAACTTCCAAATCCTGTATGTAAAACACATGTGAAAAGAATAATGTTTAATAGTACAAAAGTGCCCCATGGTTTGGGTTTCGGGATCAAGCCAGACCATGGACAAGTTGCTACTTGGCATTAATCTCAAATCCATAAATTTGGCTTGGCTACGTCAAAAGAGAACAATCAGTTTGTGAGCTACCTTCTATTCACAAACTACGGGATACAGTCCTCAACCAGTTCCCGCTGGTGTACTTTTGGCATTAATTACTGTAAGGGTTTATTACCACTGCCATTGAGTATCACCAGTGACATACCAGCAGCAGTAATAAAGACAAGCAGGGTAAAGTACTATGTAAAATACATAAGAAATACTGTCTGGCAGAAAAGTAATAAAACTGAAATAAAAAGCATGGATTTGATGGAAATACAGAATTTGATTTCATAATCTTCTATTTATGCTTGTGGACAGCTGACCAGCCATTGTCTGATCTAGCAAACCTCTTGTTAGCTTCTTATAGCTGATATAGCTTGATATATATGCTTTGAGAAACATCTCCTGAAAAGAACAAGGACTGCCAAGTCCCCCCATAGCAAGTGCACCTAAGCTTTTAATAGCTGCATGGCTTAGTAAGTGATTTTCTTTTAATTCTGCCAGAAATCTTGAAGAAATGGAAGCAACTCCAAGATGCAGTCCTTTTTCCAATTTTTGCACAAGACAATGAATAATATGTCACCATATAGATATTTTTTCCTGTTTCTACCTTTGATGATTTCTACTTAGAAACATTACATTCCTTTTTCATCACATACATTTCCCATGAAACCTGGAAATCTAATATCAACATTTAATTTGCTCACTAATTAGTACACCTGCCTCAAATCAGTAATGGTTTGTGCTGCAATCTGTAGTCTTTAAAAGAAAACAGACAAAAACCTACTACTACTACTATTCATAAAATCTCAGGGTGGTTCACCTACATTTTATTTCCTAAGTTTTTTTTTTTTTGATAAATATTTATTAAAGTTTTTAAATATAAATGCACAAATAATAAACAATCTTACTTCTGTCGCAAACATAATTTCATCACTTCTTTGGACTCCCTCGCGTCTCCCGCTCCCATTTACATCGTTAAAACATTTTTCCAAACAAATTATCAACTTGTTTACAATCTCATGTCCACTCATTCAAATATAATCTAGCACTTCTTGCAAAAAATTTTATATTTTCTTTAATCTCACTTATCATCAAATTTAAATCTAATTTAGTGGTGGCCAATTTTTTATAATCTAGCATCCTTCTTAACATTCAACCAAATTACAATGTTTTTGTAGATACATCTTGAATTTCTTCCAGTCTTCCTCCATCTTCTCTTCTCCCAGATCACGGATTCTGCCAGTCATCTCGGCCAGTTGCATATAGTCCATCAGCTGCATCTGCCACTCTTCCAGTGTGGGTAGATCTTGAGTTTTCCAGTTTTTTGTGATGAGTATCCTTGCTGCCGTTGTTGCATACATAAAGAATGTTCGGTCCTTCTTTAGCACCTTCTGGCCGACAATACCCAGGAGGAAGGCCTCTGGTTTCTTAGAGAAGGTATACTTAAATACCTTTTTCAGCTCATTATATATCATTTCCCAGAAGACCTTCACCTTAGGGCATGTCCACCAGAGGTGAAAGAATGTTCCTTCATTTTCTTTACATTTCCAACATTTATTATCAGACGAATGGTATATTTTGGCAAGTTTAACTGGGGTCATGTACCATCTATATATCATTTTCATTACATTTTCCTTCAGAGCATTACATGCGGTGAAGTTCAGCCCAGTGGTCCACAACCTTTCCCAGTCCTCAAACATAATGTTATGCCCAATGTCCTGTGCCCACTTTATCATAGCCGATTTAACCATTTCGTCTTGTGTATTCCATTTTAACAGCAAGTTATACATTCTAGATAGTACCTTAGTCTTTGGTTCTAACAATTCTGTTTCTAACTTCGATTTCTCCACCTGGAACCCTAACTTTTTGTCATTTTTAAAAACTTCTTTAATCTGAGCATAATGTAACCAGTCTCGCACCTTATCCTTCATTTTCTCCAAACTCTGCAACATTTTATTTCCTAAGATTATAGCCACCATGGAATCAGTTCCATCAGCAAAGCGATTTATAGGATAGAGTACTATATACTCATCCCAAAACCAGCATAAAATAAACAAGTTTCATCATAGCTCTACTCAGGGATGGGGGGGGGGACTTTTACAGTACTTTATATTTTATGGATTTTTTTCCATTTCATACATTCTTTTCGTAACCATGTATGGATGCCAAATGCATATAAATATTAGGTGGGTTTAGTAGTTTCATTTTTTTTAGCTTTGTTTACTAATTATAAGTAAAATAAATAAATAATCGTAACCTGCACCAGAAAATTTTCCAATTCAAACTTTTCCAGAAAGCCTACATTATTTGTTTGTTTAGCAAAACTGACATGCCACTTGATTTTAAGAAAACATCCAAGTGGTTAACAAAATTATAAAACAAAACAAAATTATTGATTAAAAAATGGTTAAAAACAGGTATTTTAAAACATTCAAAAGATTACTAAAACCAACAGTAGCTAAAAAGAGATAGAACATACATAACTGCTTCACGTGTGGATACACTTGCCTAAATGTTTTAAGCAGGCAACAAAAAAAGCAAGCAACATCATGGGCTGTTCTATGTTTACTTCCTGCTACTGAATGCAGTTGCTGCACAAATGCACTTTCAAGGTGCACATGCAGCAAAATAATGTAAGTCTGTTACATTTATTATATTTATTTGCATTATTAGTTTCATAATTTAGCCTACCTTTCTAACACAGAGTGCATAGAAGGCAGTCAACAATAATTGTTGAAACAAGACTTATCCTTTTAGAGATATTTATAGGGGGGTGTTGTCATTTGGATTGGGGGAAATGGGGGGGGGGCTGGAGGGCAGAGAAGAGAAAGTGGAAGTCTTGTTGTGCAGGTTGATTCCCACCATACAAGCAGACAAACATCATCATTGCTGCCCAATTTGAATACAAAACAAAACTCAAAATCAACAAAATCAGAAGTAGCGTAAACGTAACAAAATAAAAAACTCACTGCACCCCAGAGTTATGCAAAAACCAAACACAAATATACAACAGCTCAGAGAGTGGGTTACAACAATGTAAAATTCAGAATAAAAAATAGTTAAACAAATTACAGTCTCAGGAATAGCATGTGTCCTGAAGATGCACAACTCAGGTGTCAAAGGCCTGGGTAAACATTGAGTGTTCACTAAAAGTTGTACAGTGAAGATGTCAGATGCATGTCTGTGGGAAGGTAATTTGTCAACTTATAGGCATTTTGAACATGCAAATTTGAAAAATCTGAGTCTAAATCTTTACTTTTTTTAACTGTCCCCACCTCCATGCTGTTCATGTGGAAAGTAAATAATGACATTTCTGAAATTGTAAAAATATATGCTAAAACTGCATACTTCTCTGATACACCAGTGCTAATAAAAAAATAAAAGTTACTGAAAAATTATTGATAGCTATCCACCATCCACCATGTGTGTTCTCCTCACTGCATATCCACAAAACAATTCATCTCTCTTAAGTATGTTACTCCAGAGTCTTCAAAATGTTTACCACAAACTCTGAAGTCTTTCAGATCAATTAGCCAGTGAAAAAAGTTTTAGATTGTTTGTTCTCCCACAAAACATTTTCTGCTCCTGATTTACCCTATCCACCTATATTTATATATATTATCCATTTAATGAAGGAAGTTACTTGGATCTGCTGATCGTGCTCTACACTACAATGCAAATGTCTTGCTCCCAAAGCAATAAGCATTCAGAAATGCATAAGGGAATCTTTCTACTAATCCTTGATTTTTTCCTAAAAATGTCAGCGCCAATGGTCAATCCAGTAAAAATAAGTGATTTTGGGAGGGGGGTTCAAGACATTGGGGGTGGGCTTAATTCAGAAGCAAGGACTAAGAGCAGGCTGGAGTAAAAAGTTCATGTACTGGGTGGTAGTCAATTAAGTTGTATTCAGTCAGTGTAGACCCACTGAAATTAATGGACCTAACTTAAGTCATGTTCATTCATTTCAATGTTTTCATTCTGAGTAAAACTTAGTTTAATATCATCCATGATATATGCAGATACCTACATGTGTAACATCTTACGAAGCAACACGTAATTGGGAAAATTTCATTCTATCCATCTTAAAGATTCATACCTTATCTTTTAGTCAAGTTGTCCTCAATGTTCATGTGCCACACATTATAATAAGAATAATAATAAAATATAAAGGGTAGCAAGAATAAAATATAAAGGGTAAGATCCAGAAAGGTGTGAGTGGAGGCAATTAAGTTGTAGCACTTTTCCATAAGTGCTAGTGGAAGCTTTTTACAACCAAGTATCTACAGTTGTGTCACACTCTGAGAAGCCAATGCATGATCTAGCCTGTAGTGTAGAAGTGTATTGCACTTAGACATGTGATGCAATTAAAACAACTAACAACTCACAGTAGATAATAATAACGACTCACATAATAAACTGCCTAATTTTATTCCATTAAAAGTTTGAGTAAAAATGCTCAGTTTTTACTTAGTGCCTAAAAGAAACTAAAGCAATCACTGAGCCAACATGTTTGGGCAAGGTGCTCTCTAGTTGGGATGTCATTTTAGTACTGGTCATCATCTTTTCTGCAGTCAGGCTAGCTCCCTGAATGCACACCAAGAGAGATGTGGAAAGCACAGCTTAAAAGGCTGTGTTTTCTTGGGTCAGCAGCATGGCTTGGTATATTACACGGGTCCAACAAAATGCAAAGCTGGCAAAAGCCAATATATTTTGAAAGATAATGATACTTTGCCAACTTTTCTCTTTATTATAAACTTTGCATTTACTGGAGTATTTCTAGCCTTAGAGTCAGATCTATCTTTCAAAGCAGTATCTAGGAAACATATGGTCTGCAGACTTTAAACCAGCCCCTCAAGCATAAAGGAGAATCTTGCTGGAATCTTAAGAATGTCAGATTTTGTTTTGAGGTGTGCTCCCCCCCCAAAAAATAATAATAATGTCATTAGGCCTCATGATTTTGCAGGTAAGCATAACTGAAAGGCTGAGAATCGGGAGGCAAATTATATGCACTACAAATCTATCGGTTTTTCAGATCTCATGCTTTATACGCTTCATAATTCCGAGGACGTAACATCACGATACAAAAAGTTTAAGCATAGTGATTCTAGATTGGTTGTGCAATGGAAAACTTAAAATGCCTCAAATGCTTATGAGGATGAAATCCAACAAAGACAACACATTCAAAACTGCATGGCTCAGGAGTCACTTTGAAAGTATACAACGCCCATGAACTCTGTGTGTTGGCATCTAGATACGTATCTGTGACTGCTATCAGATTTTTGTGGCATATGTACAAGAAAAACTGCAGATCAATAGTAAGATGCTCGTTCTAATATATCTCCAAACTGTTTTCTTTACAGTCTTAAAATGAATTTTGGAATAAAAGAGGTTCTGAAACTCAATTTATATTAAAGAGCAGGTCCTGACAACTCACAGCCAGTAATACTGATTCAAGAAAAGCCCAGAATACATACACAAATACACGGGCCAAACCTGCTTCTCAGAAAACTCCACACCAGGAAGTAACAGAGTATGTAAGAATGGGTTATTATGCTAACAGTATTTATTCCAATTTATTTTTTACACATTTACACAATTATATATAACTTTTAAAGTAACTCATATTTCTGTAGAACTATAGGATACATAATTTTATGCTAAGAACATGCACCAGAGCTGTAGCCAGAAGATTAAAATTTTAGTAAAAGTATATCTTTTTTAAGCAACTAAGGTAAAGGGCCTCTTCATACATTGCATTTTAAAGTCTATACTTCAATGCACAATTTGAAGAGCAGGAATTTACAGTGAGATACTACTAAATACTTGAAACTATATGTATCATAAGGGAATATTCATCAGTGTGAGCAGGATCAGCTGCAATTGCCACTGAGCAGAACCTTGCGGGAAAAGGGCTTGATGCCAGATACTGTTGTACTACCACTCCCATCATGCCTAGTCAGCTTAGACAACGGCCAGGGATGATGGGAGTTGTAGGCTGCCCTAAAGCAATGTGTTTATGCCTGCATCACCTGTGTAGACAAAATGTCACAAAATAACTACAGTCGTACCTTGGTTTTTGAACAGAATGCATTCTGGAAATCTGTTTGACTTCCGAAACGTTCAGAAACCAAGGCACTGCTTCCAATTGGCTGCAGTAGCGTCCTGCAGCCAATTGGAAGCCGCACTGGACATTCGGCTTCCGAGGCAAAGTTTGCAAATCTACTTCCAGGTTTGCGACGTTCGAGTTCCAAGTTGTTCGTGCACTAAGCTGTTCAAAAACCCAGATACGACTGTATTACATCCTCCCCCCCCCCCGAGATTTGATGATTTCTGTAAGTAGACTACTGTAACTGCCTCAAAAAAGTTTCCAAAACCAATAATTAGTCAAGAATGCAACAGATAGCCTTTTGCCATTGGGAGCATCAAAGTGCCACTTTACAAAAGCTGCACTGGTTTCCATTCTATTTCCAAGCAAAATTTAAATTTCCAAGCAGCCTTTAAAACCCTAAATGGCTTGCAACCAATATACTTCAATGACCACCTTCACCCACAGAATCCTGCCCACTCATTATGAACTGTTGGACAGGCTCCACCCTGACCCCTAGTGCTAGCTAAGGCCTGACTGGGTGGAATGCAAAAGTGCATGAAGTTGCACCTAAATTATGAAATTCTGTTTGACCACCTCGTTTGGCCTGTCACAGTCTGCAGTCGACTTTTTCTGGCAAGCACTGTCCTGCCAGGTTAATGGAATGCTATTCACTTTTCCTCCTTTTTTTCCTGTATCACTTTATCTCTTTTTAATAAAATGTTTAAAAAGTTTATGGATCCTTGTTTTTAAATCATTTTTATCTACTTGCTATCCCCATTTCAGTTTTGTTGTTTTTAAAGAACACATAATAACTGCAAGTCTGCATTAGTTTGCAAACTAGCACATAGTTTGGTCCTAAGAACTCACATCACATGATCATTGTGACAATGAATAAAGATTGGGAAGAATGTTAAATGCTGAAATAGCTACATGTACAGGCCTGAAAGAGCCACTTGCTTGGTAACCCGTGGACAGTAATAGTTACCTGCAGGTGACCAGGCAATAAAGCTTTATAAAAAGAATGCTCACATTTAGGTGCACAATTAGGACCCGCAAACCAGTTAAACTCGAAGAGCATTCGCTGGGGTCATTCTATTTCCCAGTCAACCTGTCCAGGGCTGAACAGTCCTATCTTCTCCTTTCAAGTTAACTGGGAATGCAAATTTTTACTGCACCTTGATTAAAATTTGCTTGGGACTGATGTCGATGCATGCAGGGAGTAGGGAAATAAAGTTGCTTTATGGCAAATGTTTGGGGCCCATTAGTTAGCTACCTCTAAAGTAGAGTGGTTATAATTAAACCTGCCTATTTGAGTTTTATGAAAACAAATCAACTCTGGTCCAAGAACTAGGCAATTAATTTGGCTTACTATTGTGTATATACCCTGCCTTATGTATATAGCCCTGGAAGTTATATAAGATTATCTCTCATACAGGCACAGACTAGAGCCAGACCTGCTTATCTTAAGTTTCTCCCAAGGTTTCTGCTTCATGAGTTTTCAGGTCATACAAATACATCAGATGCAGTATGCCCACTACAGCAGTAAAATATCAGAAACTATAGATGGCACACTGTAAGTGTATTCACTTGTGCAAATGTTTAGAACTAAAGTATTAAAGCCATTATAGAGCTCACTGTAAACTCCCTAGAAGACCTGTAATGTTGTTTTGCACTGGGTTTTTTTTAATCTGTAAAAGAAAATAACACTTCAGTGTTTCTATCTGTTAATAGCTTACTGTAGGAATGAATCCAGTTGGAGTCCATCCACTGATGGACTCTGATCCAGCTGGATTTTCCATTGGCAAAATAAGAAACAAAGCAATATTTCTCTCTGTACCATCCCACAATACCTCCTACTGTGTTGCAAAGGGTACCCCAACCATCTAGAACAGATTTTGGAGGGCTGGGGAAAGGTGGAAGGGATTGCTGAAGGTGACCTCAAATCCCTGTCCTGCTGACAGATATCTGTATTGGTTCTAAGAGCCTTCTGTCAGTCAACAGAGGGATACCAATTGGATGCAACAGTCATTAAAGAAAAATACACCATAGATTTGAATCCAGACATAGTAGCAGTTGAAATAGGCCTACTGGGTGGTATTCAAGTAAGTTTTACTCAAAGTAGACTGACTGAGATTACAGGACGTAATTTCACTAGTAAAACTTAGTTGAATACCATATATTGAACACAATTCTCTTGATTTCAATGGGTCTACTCCAAATGACTGTGTCTGGGTCAAACCCATTTCATACAAGAAAATATATCTACACGGCTAAATGGCTAAATAAATTAACTAGAAAGATTCTCAAATATACAATGAATTGTTTAAATCAAGCCAAGTCACACATTTAAGTAGCAATAGTTCCTTACTAGTGATGAAAATCTGGGAGCAATTAGATCACAAAATTGACAGCAATGATACAACCCAATAAAGTAAGCAAATGGAAAATGACCAAATGAATATCAAAATTTCTGTACATTAAAAGGGAACTGGATATCACTAATATAGGTTTAGGAAATAAACTGCAATAATATAGCATTTTTCCCTGTGTATTGAATGATACGTAAAACAGGAATTATGAGTTTATTTTTGTTAGTTGATTATAATGGGTAGAGAATTATATACAAAGATGTTGTATTCTATATGTTTATATAATAAAAATCAGAGGGGAAATGAGCAAAAGTTAAAATTACACATACATTTGTTTCACCTCAGCCACTATATGTGCACAAATAACAAACACTAGAAAATAAATATAAATAATTCTTATATGGTTTGCACATATATAAATCATTACAAAATGATTTATACAAATCTCTGATGAAACACTTTGCATCGTAGGTATCAAATGTTCAGTTACAAGGCCCAACGAACTATACAGCAGAAGAGCACAATTCTCTATTTTACTTTGGCAATACAATACGTAATACAAGGAGATAAAAGCCTGTTTTCAAATGTATTTTTTAAAGCTGCTTTCAGACATCTGGAAAATTATCCTAAATTAGTCTAAATATGGATTTCCTCCGGGTCAACTCCGTGATGTCTAAAGGCAATTGTCCTTTGATTCATCTCAGGGCATTTACTTTCTAACCCTAGGGGTCATTCTGAAACAGAACGAAGCTTTTCAAGTAACTGCTCTGTACTTGCAAACTCCTGTAATAACCTAGATATGGAATCTTCATTCTTTTTACACTCAGGAGCTTCTGCTGACTTACAATGAAGTTGCTCAATAAATTGAGCACAAAAGGCCTACAGCAGGACGATGACAAATTAAGTCAGTTATTAGCAAAGTTCACCTTTGAAGAGGGTTTGGACAGAAGTCTTACATGACCTAAAATCTCACCATTCTCTTCTCTGTTACAGCTTAAACTATAATTTGCTTAAATAGTTATGCATCAAAGATGCCTGAGGGTCCATTTATTGATTTGAGTGTTATACCCACCTACACCAATATCTGCAGATATTATTTATGCATTTATGCCCATGGGACATAATCTAGAAAAGTAAGATACACCAGAATCCCATAGAGTTCTATAAGATTTCCTTCAAAGGAAATGTACATAGGAAACCAACTTTATTTACTTAACTGTACTAAATATCACTGATTTCAGTGAGACAAGCCTCATTTGCTCTGGTTTCCACCCATGAAGAGCCATAAAAGTCATAAAAATATGCCCGCCTGATGTTTGCCTACACATTCGGTAAAGTACAAATCTGAAGTACAGATTTGGAGGTGCAGGACCATGAAACTACTGCACTTCCTTTTAAAATGTGACAATATTGACAGGTTTAAGGTAAGCAACCTGTTTGATTAAAGTTGTTGTTAATTCGATTTATACCTCCCTTTATCAAAAGAACACATTTTATGGAGCACAATAATGATCAACAGAATAGTAATAATAATATTAATAGTAGTAACAACAACAACAACAGCCCCCACTGGCAGCTTTAACAGGCCGTAATTATTTTATGGCCAAAGGCCTGGGTAAAGAGGAATGAATGTTTTAGCCTGATGCCTAATGATATGTAATGATGGTACCAGGAGAACGTCTCTGGTGAGAGCATTCTACAGATGGGGAGCTACCACCGAAAAGACCCACTCTCGTGATGCCACCCTCCGAACCTCTTCGGGAGAAGCAACATGGAGAAGCACATTGGATGACAAGTGCAGGGTCCAGGGCAGTTCATATGGGAAGAGGCAATTCTTAAGGTACTGAGGGTATGAGACATGTAAGGCTTTATATGTCAACACAAGCACTTTGAATTGGGCCCAGAAACTAATTGCCAGTCCATGTAATCAGGGGGCAGGATTGGAACATATGCTCAAACCGTCTTGCCCCTGTGAGTAACCTGGCTGCTGAATTCTGCACCAGCTGAAGTTTCAGAACCGACTTCAGAAGCAGCCCCACATATAATGCATTGCAGTAATCCAGACATGGAGAATCTTTTGAGGCTTTGCATGGCTATCATATCTGGGAGCAATAGTGGACAAGCTGAATATGTGCCTATAGACCCCAGAAACAGGAAACACAGTTTTTCTAGCAGTGGAGCTACTGTTCCCTTTCAGGATGCCTGCTTACAGGCGTTCAAAAGGTAGAATGACGACAAAGTGCAAAGGATAAGTGCAGTCAGCTATACAACACTCATCTATAAGCAAGAAGCTCAAAAGTGTCTGGATGACAGCTATCAGAGACTGCATTATACAAATAAGTATCATAATACTTGTATAATTATACATTATACAAATAAGTATCATAATATATATGTTTTATATATATATATGTTAATATATATAATATAATATTATATGTTAATATATAAGTATCATAATATATATGAAAAGCTATTAATAATGCTCAATCTAATTGAGGAGTTCATAAAGTTCCAAAATGATAAATTATAGCTCTCTGAAAAACAGATGGGATAGAATGGAATGCAGGAAAGCAAAATGGCAGAACTGCAAAACAGTTTGAAGAACTCTGGGTATGCAAGAGTAATAATACCTGCCAAGCCTCAGGACATTTTACCCAATGATGCCTAAAGCATGGACATGACATGTTACATTAAAACAATCAGCAATATTCCAAATTTTGTTGAAGAAACATACCAGATTTGAGTTTATACACTAGTTGAATTAAATACCAGTTTGCTAAGTGCTGGAACAATACCAGAGTGAATAAAATGAATAAGTTAGCTAAAGAACACTACTTTCAAATCTAGAAGATATTACCAATACAACATACAGCTTATTATCAAAGTTTACTGCAACGATAAAGGAAAGATAGTTTGAATTCTACTATTTTGTTCACTGTTCTTGCTCTGTCCCATGGAAAACTGGTGTCATTGGGAAAGATCTATTTACGTTAGACTGTTATGATACTGGTGTGTTCTATAGCACTGCCCCTTATGTACATTCTTCCTGTGTGTAGTTTTTGCGGTTTAAATATCTCTACTCATGCTGATGTGTTATGTTTGCAACATTCCACCAGAACAAGGAAGGATCCTGGTCCTGTCCACAGAGATATAATTTCACTTGGTGCCATTAACTTCAATGTTTCATTTGTACCATCTTATCTTCTCCATCCATATCATAGTTATGCACTGCCTAGCAATGCTCAAAAGGAAAATATTGCACTAGTATACATAGATGGCTTCACCAGCGGAACCCATTTTTTATATAGTACTGTGCTGGTATAAAAGGCACCTGCAATCTTCCCTATCCACTTTCAGTCTTGCAGAACATGCTGCCTTTTAAATATGTGAAGCAGCTGGAAAACAGTAGGGTTATTGCTCTCCTCTGTCCATATCCAGTAAAACAAAAAACTATACATTATTTTCTACTGATTCCATTTATTCCATTGACTGCCTGTGATCCCTGCAGCTCTTTCATATGCGCAACAGACACAGGATTATCATCAGATTTAGGAGTTTAGAGGCAAAGCAAGCTCTGCACGGGCCAGTGAGAACACAAAGCAACAGGCTCCTGGGCTCAGTATGAGAGAAGAGTGGTGTTGACTCAAGCAACAAGTTGCTCAGAATAAAGAGCCAGAGTCTGAGATGTAACTCCATTGGACTCTCGTGTTGCCCAAAGGCTGCTTCAGCTTCTTCTGGCCTATAAGCACTAGTGGTACCAAAGCACAAGCTAGCAGACCCCTCCTCTGACAAGCTGCCATAGTAGTAGCATACATAGTCCCGGGTTTGAATTCCTGGCACTTCACATAACAAATGTATATTTGCCAAAATGCTGGCCCACAAGAGGACAAGGAAAGCCCAACTTTCTTTTTAAAAGTATAAAGCTTCACAAACTGTTTTACATTATCTTATGTTTGACTCCTTTCTTTATGATTTGTTGAAAAGAACTCATTAACCTGCTAGTTTATCCAGTTTCGTTAAGTCTGACTACTGAGTGTAACCCTGACTCTTAAGAGGTGTGAAAGAGCTCTTCTCCTGTTAAGACTGTCAAAGGAATTCATTACTGAGGGGGCAGAATGGCTTTGTGTACAAAGCCCAATCTTTTAAAGATTTTTAGCAGATTTGCTAATAGACTTGAACCGTAATGGATTTTAATACTTGAGTGACATGTATTCCACCACCCTGATATCCGATGGGCACAAGATCAGGGACACTTTCCCCAATGAAATTAATAATGCAGTCCTATGCATACTTAACTGGTAAAATCAGCCAAATAAACATATATAAAATCAACCTGCACATTTCTTAACTATGTTCTCATGTCCCTTTGATTTCAGTGGAGCTTAAGCATGCCTAACGCTCTTTGGATTGAACCCAGTGGCTTCAAGCCTACACAGATTCATGTCCATTTATCCAACTGGAACAGCATGTAAAAGTTGTCAGGATCAGAGCCAACACTTGGGATTTATCTGTAGATTTTGCTATTAAAGTGTACTTAAAACCTAATGTATTAGACAAATATATTTAGAAAGAAACTATATTCAAACACTAAAAAGCTCAACAGAGTATGTACAAAGTTGAAGAAAATTCAGTTTTTAGACACTTATATTATGTTTCCAAGTAAATTACTTCAGTGCTTTCTTTCAAGGATATTCAATTATTCTTTTCTTTTTATATGGACTTTTTAACATGTTGTAGCTTTAATCATCATTTTTAGGTTCTGGTGACACTTTTAACATTACTCAAGAGCCGCTCTCCAACAACAGAAAGAAACTTTAAACTGTCTCTTTATAAAGTTTTATGACAGCGACACATAATTTAGGATACATAATAATCAGAAGTATACGTATCCCTTTAGCATGGCAATCAAGAGCTAGACAGTACACATATAATCATTTTCAGTGCTAAGCCAGTCCTCTCTGAAAACTTCACTAACACAACAGTGAGGAAAAGAGGGAAAACGCAGACATACAGGAAAAAAAAAACAGCCTTCCCCATTATAAAACCCCACCAAACTTCAAGCAAAGAATCTAATTATATACTGCAGGATTATTTAAACATCCAGTTTGAGTTTTATATATTGATTAAATCTAATCTACTGTTGGTAATAACAACAGTTAGCATGTACATAGCACTTTGTGTTCAAAGTATTTCATATACATTATCTTGCTGCAACCCTTACAACCAACCCTGTAAGGCAGGTCATCTCCCTATTTCCAAAGGAAGACAATAGCTACCCTAGGAGTAGTGAGAGGAAAGATCCCTGATACGTAACTTAGTCTCTTTGCCACTAAGCTACACCAGAGTAGTCGTACCTTGGTTTTCGAACAGCTTAGTTCTTGAACATTTTGGCTCCCGAACACCGCAAACCTGGAAGTGACTGTTCCAGTTTGCGAACTATTTTTGGAAGCCGAACATCCAACGGGGCTGTATGTGGTATTATTACCATTAGTGGTGAGGTGTACAGATTAAACCCTTGCTCCTTCACATAAACACTTCAGTCCCCATAGGTTTTACTAAGCAAGGGTAGTAGTCAACAATAGTCCCACTCAGAGTAAATCTACTGGAGTAAATGGACGTGCCTAACCTAACTTTAGACGGGTTTAGGACTACCCCAAGTTTCTATGAACTTTTCCTACTTTTGACCCAACTGAACTATAACATACGAAGCAGTTTTCCAAGAAGAGTAACATTTTTTTTAAGTCAGCATTTTAGGACACAAGATACAACTTACATTCCTGTGAATTCAGTGAGTTAGTAACTGAGGTTTGAAGAAAACTATCTTTGCTAGGAAATGTGAAGCCTTGGGCAAGGGAAGTGGGAGTACAGCTTTCCTTTCTCCTAACTTCTAACAAGGCATGCAATCTCGTACTCTATGATTGGAATGTCAACACAGAGAGGCTGCAGTAGGTTCCAGTGTGAGGCAGTCACCCATTCCACGCTCTCGTTAGGGATTCTCAATGATCAAGGTTATCTGGAGTAATTCTTGAGCCTGTAAACTTGAAATAGACCCCACTGTTTCTACCTGTGAATACCTATTTCTGGAATACAGCTACTAATCACCAATTCTTATGAACACTGAATATAAAACATAAACCATTATACTCCCCACCACCACCATTAATTACATGTTTCTGTTGTAAGTCATAGGATAGTTCTGCTTTGTTTTGCACTATTAGTGCATAAATACAGCATAGTGTAATCATTAGGTTCAAACAGAAAAGCCTTTGGACAGTCACTCATTATTCTAAAGTTATATTTTGCTGGCTATAATCTTCTTTTGAACACAATAGACCTACATAATTCAAAATTCCCCTAAAACATCTACAGCTGTAAAAAATTATTGTGCAAATAGTGACAATTTAAAAGCTATTTAATTGACCTAAATTAATGACTGCAGAAAAATAAATAGAAGGAAAGAGGAATTTCCAAAGAAAAGTGATACAACACTGAGGCTGCTATCCTATACCTGGGATTAATACTTTCCTGGGATTAATCCTCCCTAAATTTTAATGGAGTAGACAGGTATAAATTTGTGCTGAGAATGTCTTAAATGTTAAAGTCATATGGATGTCATTCCCAACTCCTTGAAGATGCTTCCAGAATATTGAGTTTAGATTTAACTCTTAGGTTTGGACAGTGTTTATAAACCCTGCTGCATCTCTCAAAAAAACTACATCTTCTGTTATAAAATATTACTTGCAATTTTTAGGTTCCCCTCCCCATTAAAACTATTCAGCTTAGTGAAACGAATATTGGGAGCCCAGCGTGGGCATTTTTACATGCTAATTTCCTGATTAACAAACCCCACATACCAACACAGCCCCCCTATTCCCCACAAACACTGCATGCTGTCACATTTCCTGATTGTGTCTAAAGAAAATATGTTCTCTAAGAAATCTAAAAACTGAGCAAGCACCTTACATCTGAATGTAAGAGACAGGTAGCCAGTATCTCACTAACATCAATCTTGTTCTGTGTGTGTACAGTTTACATACTTACCCAGGAAGGCAAATGGAAATTACAGGCAGAGGAAAATGAAGCTGTCTCCAAGCCTTTGTCATGTGATAGTGACCTATAAAGTATCAAATAGAGGCATATCATCAGCACATCATGATTTTACAATATTGCAGCTGGCCCAAAACTGCAGCAAGGCTAGAGGGATCCCAAAATTGCAACTTACTTTTGTCCCCCTTTGTACCCACCCAACAGTAAGTTCTTATTAAAATATGAAGCAATTTTGTGCCTCCAGAAGGAAAACACACAAACACACAAAACTGTCAAGTTTAAACTGCAAACAAAACCAGCAGAGTGTTTGTAAAGTGCACTGGGAGTGAACAAGTGAAAGAAATTGTATGGGGGATTCATCACTAGGGGAGGTCCCCCCCCCCCCCATTAAACAGCACACCCAAGATGGCAAATACAGAGAAAGTTGAACTCAAATTGCAAATGGGAATCAAACAGGAAGGAAGCCCCTCGATGTGCACATGTAATCGGTTAGTCAGTTTCGTGGATGAATTTAAGCAACATAATCACCGTTCTCCAAAACAAAATCTGAGACCCAGACTGCAGGTCTACACGAGACGTTGCAACATAGTTTCAGGTAGTCCCCATTTCCCGATCCCTCTTGATAAGATCCCCCTCCCACCTTCTTTCGCCATCGCAATCCAAAGAGAGAGAGAGAAATATTATATAGACCTGACTTCCTCCAGTACACGGGGAAAGAGAGCATTCGCCTGCAAGCCACCCCCACCCGGCCAGCCACCTACCCCACCATGCAAAGTGTAGGCAGGGCCACTGGGGTCTGGGGGTGAAAGCGAAGGTTGTTAAACATGGAGTGTCGCGAGGAAGATAAAGCAAGCCCAGAGCTTTCCCTTCTTCTTTCTGGTCAGCATCAAGTTTGCATCTTAGTTACAAAATGTCGATCTTAAAGGCTGACAAGACACAGGGAGGGAGAAAGAGAGAGAGTCCATCTTGCGGGGTGGGGGGGGGGGAGAGTGTTGCTGGAAGGAGCGAGGAGCAATAATATAACGTAAGAAATAAAGAAAGAAAATCTCAAACCTCCCCGAGGGGAAAAGTCTGCACAACACCTTGTAGGAGAGCCTGGAGCAGAAGAAGGCAGCCGGAGAAGCGGGCGCCGGGGGGAAGTGGGGGGCTGCTGCCGGATCTCCCCCCACTCCTCCTCCTCCACACCCTTTGCCTCCCCAGCGAGATTCGGTGAATCAGACTGGCAGCAAACACCTCCCTGCTGCTGCTGCTGCTGCTGCCGCCGCCACTGCTCCCCTCCTCCTCCCCGCGGGCCCGAGCTATGATCCCGCGGCTGCTGCCACCGGGAAAGAGGAGGAGGTGCTGCTGCTGCTGCTGCTGCTGCTGCTGGAGCCACATGGAAGCCCAGAATCCTTGTGGTTGCTCCATCTCCAGCGTGTTAGGGGCGAAGAAGAAGGGGGGGGGACCAGCACCAAGAGAGTGGGTGTCTGGGTGGGTGGCAAGCTGCCCCCCTCGGCCTCACCCGTGCACGGAGCCGGGGATCTGAACGTGTCATGAGCAGGACAGGCAATGGTTTCAGAGCCCCAGGCCAAGTGACCATCCTCCGCGGCAGCCTGCGCCCCCCCCACCACCACGCTCGCCTCTCTCTCTTGACAAACTTTCCGACAAGATCCACCCGCGAGAAGTCGCTAATTTCCCCCCCTCGCACTTTTCGGGGTGCTGGGCGAGAAGGGGGGGGGAGAGAAACGGAAATAACCCCAGAAGACCAAACGCAGCTCGCAACAAGAGTGGCCGCGAACCGGGTATTTGCTTTAACTCTCTTCCAGGTCCCCCAACAACCCGCCAGGGCGCTTTCTTTCCGCCCCCCCTCCCCACCACCACGACAGAAAAGGAAAGCGCTGGATTGGGGGGGGGGGTGAAGGGAGAGAATAGCTTGCCTATGGCTCTCCGCTCGCTCTCCTCCCCCCCCCCCGCTCTCTGTCGTACATGTTGTCTCAGCTTCTTTTTGCATCGTTTCATTTTACCTTCCTCATTCAGCGGCAGCGGATTGTTCACAGAGATATTCCGAACGCAAACCTCCTCCTGCTTTCCAGATCCCAGGATTAACGAGACGTTTCTGTTTTGCTCACCCCACCTCCCTGGCCAAAAAATAAATAAAAATGCGCGTTGGTTTTGGGGTTTTTTTTTTCTGTTTCTCAAAAACCTCCTATGCCGGATCCAGCCATGCAAGTTTTCATACATTCGCAAATAAAACAGAGAGGAAGGAGAGCGAACGAGGGGAGGGCTGGTGAAGGAAGAAGGAGCGTCTGATTTCTGTAATTTACCAGCGACCCGATCTCGCAGCACAGCAAATAACAGTTCGACACCCATCTGCCGGCTGGTGGCTCCGTAACCCCCCCGGAAGACACGCGTCCCCCTCCCTGTGCAAACGACCTGCAAGTTTTCTGTCATCGCGACCACCCGGTGTCACAACTTACCTTCAGAAACAGGACTTTAAACTGCCAAGGCCTTCCTCTCCCCCCGCTTCCCCTCGCAGCCTCGCTCTCTCTCCACCTTAAACTTATTGACACAACATAATCCCACATTCATGCAAAATCCTGACACAGCCTCTCTCCTCCTCCGTCCGTCCCTCCCCCCCCCATCTCTTTTATTCTTCCTTGCTCCCGGCTTGCACTATCACTTTTTTAATATATTTATATATATATGTAAAATCTCTCCCACCCACCCCTTTAAAAAACAACAACACACTAACAAAACTCCCCTCTAATAATTGCACATTTTGATGTTGTTGTTTGTGTGGAAGGAAGCAGGAGGAGGGAAGGAGGGAGGGAAAGTGCCTTGCAAGACATGATCCTCTCTCTCTCTCTCTCGCTACCGGAAAACGAACGATTCCCAACTCTCGAAGCCCGAGCAACTGAGCCTCGTTTGTCGGAGGGGCTGCGGGGGGGTGGGTGTGCTTCCCACTGCACCCCCTTACCCTGCCCTCGCCCCCAGTGACACAAAACACGAGCCGCCGCCGCCGCCGCGCAACACAAATAAATCAACGCACCGACGACATCGTCGCCCCCTCCCCCTCTTACAATGAACTTTCGTTTCTCGCTGCCCCTGTCAAAGAGACACAAACACGCGGGGGAAGGGATGCGTGGGGGTGGGGGGTGGGTTGTTTCGAATCCCTCCTGTGGGAGTCCCGGTTATTCTATTTCCCGGCCCACCGTTGCTGCTGCTGCTGCTGCTGCTGCTCTTGCCTCCGTGCGGTGGTGAGGTTTCCAACGCAGCCTGGCACTGGCTGGCCTACCCTTGGGTTGGTGCTGCTCTTTTCCCTCGCTCGCTCTCCCTTTCCTGCTAAATGCATTGCATAGCATTGCAACTCACCTCTTTCCTCCGCCTCTCTTCATATCCTCTCTCTCTCTCCCTCTCTCTCTCTCCCCCCCCCACCTTCTCCCAGCGCCCCACAACCACCACTCCTGCCCTATATAATCTAGAGAGCTCTAGAGCGGCGGCTTCCCCTCGCGCAAGGGCTGCGAAGAAGCCCACCCCTGACCTTCTCTCTCTCGCCTCGACCCTCCCCATCCAAAGTTTGAGGCAGGAAAAGTGAATGGGGATGGTGGGCAGCGGGGACGCCGAGAGGTCTGCGCCTGCCTTCTCAGGGAGTCCCCCCTGCTGCCGGTTGAGGAGGAGTCCTGGGGGGCTGCTGCCCCCATGCTTTTAAGTGAGTCATAATAGAAAGGGAAGTGTTGGGAAAGGGGAGCCCTTTCCTCCTGGCTCGGGGTGGAGAGAGGGAGGGGAGGCTGCTGGCTGCACTTACCTCCGACTGTGTGCCCGTGTGTGTGTGAATGAGTGAGTGTCTGTTGAGTGTTGGCGGCCGTGGCCAGTCAGTGTTTCTTTATGTGAAAGTGAGGCGAGAGAGAAGAGCAGCTCTCAAGCAGAGCCCACACTGTACACTGTTTCCCCCACATATACAGTACATTGCAAAGCCGGGGAGAAGACCGAAAACATTCGGTTTTTATATAAGGCAGCCTGCCATTGGCTCGCGGGGCTGAGGGGCAGGTTGGCCAGCCATACAGCTCGCCTGTTACACCCGAAGAGAAACGCACGCAACCACACACACACTCCCTCTCTCTCTCTCTCTCTCTCTCTCCCTCACATGCACACACTGGCGAGCGCGTGCACAAACTCACACGCCCGCAGAAAAAAATATCGCGTATTTGTTAAAAACAAAAACAAAAAACCCGGCGTTTCGGGACCTGTAGGCAGCCTTTTCTTTTCTTGGTCAGGTGGAGGGAGGGCAGGTAGAAGGGAAGAGCAAAGTAGCGAGGGGAGGGGGAAGCAGCCGCGCCGGTGCATAAAAAAGAAGAAAAAACATGCCCGAAACTGGTGTCCATTAACTGACATGGGAGGTTTCCTGTGGTCATAAACTCCCAACTCCGCTGGGCGCCGAAGTGGGGCGCTTGCTCGCCCGGTGTGTAGAGCCCCGCGGAAAAGCAGGGCTTTGTGTGACGATTTGCCAAGGGGAGCTGGCAGACAGTTGCCACGGGGCAGGATTTCAGTGGCTGGTGGTGATCTGGCTGTTTAGCTGGGCTGATCTCACGGAGAGGCCAAGAATACCTTACAGAGAAGTTTGCAGCGCCCGGAAAAAAAAAATGCCTTTCAGGGGCGCTGCCCAACTGAGAGATCAATACTTTTAGCTACACAAAAGTCTGCCCAGTGACGAGGTCGGGGGGGACGGTGCGAAATACTGATTTTATTGGCTGATCATTTCCCAAAATCTCTCTCAGTCAACAACAGTGCAGCAGCACGATTCTAGGGAGGGCTGGTGATCCACAACAGGGACCTAAAACAGTATTGACTTCATATTGAGATGCTCTCTTTAAATTATTACTTGAGTGGATGGATGGCTTTAATAAAACAGCAAAAGGGTCTTGTGGCACCTTAAAGACTCAACCTCCTTATGGCTTAAGCTTTTGTGGACTAGAGTATAGCTCATCTTGCGGTAGCTGCTTCCATGTATCATGCTGAATACCTATGTCACTAAAGCTTATACCATAATAAATTTTTCAATCTTTAAAGTGCTACAAGACTATTATCTTTTGCAGCAACAGACTAACGAGGCTACCCCTCTGGAAATTGTAAGAAAACATTACAGCCGCTCAGTGGTGACAGTATGGCCTGTGGCTACATGTCTGTTCCCTGACAAGTTTTAAAGTTCTGTTAAACTGTCTTGTCTGCAGGATGGCATGGATGTATGCTTGAACAACATGTTTGTTTTATGCATTACCTTGGCATCGCAAGTGCAGTTAACAGTATGGATGCACTTATGTATGCCTCAAACAAGGATTAATCTATCACTTCCTTTTTAAAATAACATTAGTGCCAATATCGTATGGTGTGGAGAAAGTCCTATGGCATCCATTTTTCTGCATTTTATGCTTAAGTGTTCAGTATGATATGTAGAAACAACTACTGGTCAGGTTTCTGTAAAGCTTTCACAGTCTTGTACATTACATGGTAACATAATAATAAATAAACAAACAACAATTTATAACTGAAGCAGCTTCTCAATCAGTTTTCTAAATCAGGTTTTCAGGCCCTATCCAATGACTACTCTTACATTTTAAAGATTGTATGACCTCTGCATAGTCATATCCCCTTATCTGATGCTATTCACACATAGAAAAGTAGATACCAACAGAAGTCCTAGGAACAGAAAGACTCCAGATCAGCTCCAAAGTTCACAGATTTTCTTTGGAAATACATGCCTGTTTATCGGTTCTTCCATTTTAGTTTCCCATACGTACAAAAGTACATATTAATCCAGAGAGAGGTGAGCTGTAGTCTCTTTTCCTATTAAAAGTTCTTGTTTCTGTAATCGAAAGAAAGCACGAAAGGCCCCACAACCCTCTTTTCTAACTGTAAATCTGTGATGTGAGTATATATTTCTGTGCTTCTGAGAGCACAGAAGCTGTTTCCATTTAAGAATATGAAGAACTTAATTCTGTCCTCCTAGACAGTGAAAATGCACTATGACTTTTCACTTTAAAACTGTTAGATTCCCCCCCCCTTTTTTTATATCTATATAACAATGAGGACCAGAGAGAGGTAGAGGAAGAAATAGATTATAAGGTCACATTGCAGCTGATAAGCAACCATTTTGACAAAGATATATAACACAACTGTTTTGATTTAAAAGCACTTTGGGAGCAAGGAGCGCTTTTTGGCTAGTTAGGTAGCGATGGGGTGCTCGTATGCTTATTAGTGGCAATTAACAAATAATAAATAACTGAAAATTGATACATATGTAGCAAGTAAAGTTCTCCAGGACATAGAATGATGAAAAGTTTACAGTGCAATCCTATACATGTCTACTCAGAAGTAAGCTCTATTTAGTTCAATGAGGCTTTCAGGTAACTGGGTATAGGCTAGAGCCGAGAATATCCAATATTACTTACGGTATCTGAGAGTAAGCCTCACTGGAACACAGTGAGATTTACTTAAGTAAACAGGCATAAAATTGTTTGCATGTTAAATTTATTTGTGTTAGGAGCAGGCCAGAAAGAAAATTGCCAGCCTAGATCCACATATTTGACTCCCGCTTATGCAGTACCTTGATCATGGCAAACTCTTATGTGTGTAGGCAGCTTCTAAGAAGTGCACACCTTTGCTTCTCTAGACAAAATCCAAAGAGTCCTGAGGTGCCTTAAAATCTCACAAGTGCACTCCCAGTCTGCAGAAGCTTATGCTGCATACAAACTGACTGCCTTATGTCTCTTGAGCAAGGGCTTAAGGCTGTAGTGTAAGTCTGATATGTTGGAAAATAAACTCTTTTTTAACTCAGTGGTTTGTCCGCAGTGTTCTAACAATGTAAATGAATTTGTTGTAACTTATTTGCTCTTCAAAGTGTTTGTGTTTTGTATGTGCACACATAAATAGTGTGGCACTAGTATTCTGCTTCCCTCCCCCCCCCCCTTCATCCTCCCCTCTCCAAGCTGTTTAGTTGTATCATCCTATGAACTGCATCATTGTTTTTAAGATGCTTATATTTTACCAAAATACCAAACGTCAAGAACCAAGTATTACAGTTATCTCATCAGTGCCTTTTAGAACATTGTTGGATAACTGTAATACTTGGTTCTTGACATTCAGAAAAATTAAATTAAATCAAAATATGTGAGTACCTGCATCTGATGGATTTAGTTCTAGTTACAGGTAGGTAGCCGCATTGGTCTGCCGTAGTCGAAACAAAATAAATTAAATTAAATTAAATTTAAAAATTCCTTCCAGTAGCACCTTAGAGATCAAGTAAGTTAGTTATTGGTATGACCTTTCGTGTTCAAGAAGTGTGCATGCACACGAAAGCTCATACCAATGACTACCTTAGTTGGTCTCTAAGGTGCTACTGGAATTTATTTATTTATTTATTTATTTATTTATTGTTTTTGACATGGATTTAGTGACATCCCAAAATTGCTGATCACCTGTGAAAAATCTTAGTGATAGTTCTTAGCATTTAAGACATCCATATTTAATAAATTATCTTATTTACATCTTTTAAAATTGCTTTTATTGTTTATTAAAACATGTTTTTATAACAAGTCTATGGAACAAGTTGAAAGCAGTAATTGGGATGCTGACATCTATTGGATTGCTTCAGAAACAGTATGATATGGTTTCAATGAGGGTGAGGGAGTAGGAATCTAATTCCCCCCCCCTTTTTTGGGGGGGGTGTTAATTCAATCAGATGCATATGCAGCAAAGGAAACTGTAGATGTATTTCAGCATTTTGGTAAGTTCAAGTAAAACTGATTTTCCATTAATTATCTTCATGGATCTTAAAAATAGGTGAGCTTTGACTCATTAGAGGCACCTGTCTTTGAACAGAATCAGGGCCTCAAATTTGACTCAAACTCTTGTACTATATGAGGAATGGTGAGGCATAAATGCAAGTTAGTTTCTATAATGCTAAACAATAGACATATCTGAAACAAGACACTGTTTCACATGCTCTCTGACATTTCTCAGAGAAAAACAGTGCATTTGTCAAGCATTGGAGAAACAAGTTCATATTATGATAGTGAGCAAGCCAAATAAATGAGCCATCTCTATGCCCTGCCAAATAATTTCTGAAACATTAACTTCAGACATTTCTCTAGAATTCAGAAAGTACATTTGTAACTCTTGATGTCATAATTTTAGAATATGCAGAGCTGCCTTATTCTGAACAGACCAATGATCCATCTAGCCCAGTCATATCAACTTTGACTAGCCATTGATCCTCTAGGCTTCAGGCAAAAGTCTTTGCCAGGCCTGTTGTATTGGATACTTTAATCACAGATACTAGAGACTGAAAATGGAATTTTCAATGGAAAACTGGTAACTTATAGTGAGATACATTACATATCAGTCTAATTAGATAAACATTAGAAATATTGTTAAATTCAAATTCAGTTTCTTAAGACACTGAATTATGATAGCCTAATTAGTACAGTGGGAAGGTAAAATTATTATTTTTTAAAAAACCAGGTACTTTGCTGTTAAGAACACCCTCACATCAGGGTCACCTGAATCAGATAAGAAAAGATCCAAATGATCTCACTCAGCAGTTTCAAATATGTTGAACAGAACTGGATACAAGTTGCAATCATGTGGGACCTCATAGCATAAAAGGCATGGGACTCTAAGTCTCTGAGCAATATCATGTCAAAACAGCCACTGGATGGGAGAGGAACCATCACAACACAGTGTCCCCAGTTCCCAAGCCTGCCTGTCCCAAAGCATGCCACAGTCAGTGGTATCAAAAGCCTCCAAGAGGTCCAGGAGAATCTTCTTTGAAAGTCACCCCAAAATGTGACCAAGTCATTTTATGTGCAGAAGCCAACCATGAAACCAGATTAAAATGAGTCCAGATAATCAGTCTAATCCAATCGTGTGGGGGTTGTGCAGTAACCATCTGCTCAAGTTCCTTGACCAGGAAAGTGATATTTGCAACCAGCCCAAAGTGATTGCAGTCCTTGGGTTCCAAAGGGTTTCTAAAAAGCTGTCTCTCACAGAAGGAGACACTATTAACATCCTGGACTCAGCCAATCATTTCTACTAGAAGTAAACAAGCATGAAGGAAAGGGGTCAAGACAAAGGGTAGGCTGCACTTCACAAGCACTCTTTTCACATCCTTATGTCACTACAACTAAGAATTTATTTATTTATTTATTTATTTAATAAAAAAAGGAGGACCAGGGTGGGCCCTGGACATATTCATCAACCGAACAAAGTTAGTAGTATCTAGGCTGAGGTGGATGCAAATTATTTTATCATCCAAGTGTTTAGCAAAGTAGTCATAACAATGCATAAAAAGTTCCCTTATATCATTTTTTTCAGACTAGGTTGCAAAAGGCTGCAAGCTGCCTAGAAAATCTCTGCTGGATAACACTGCCTCGACTTGATGGCGGTGGCAAAATATTGTCTCTTCACTGCTATCACCCATGTAGAGCAGGCTCATAAGTTAGGCTCATAAGAGTTTCCTGCCACTTGTGTTCAGTCTGTCTCCTTAACAGCTTCATCTTATTTTAAAATAATGAGTAAACAGGTTCTGCTAAATGGTACTTAGAAATGAGTGTGTTAACAGTGTCCCAAATCCTACAGAGCACCAGCAACAGCAGCAGGAATCTCAGAATTCTCTGAGTCCATGTGCCTTTAAGGATGGCCCATTAATAGAGCTGCCACACTGGCAGAACAAAATAATTGCTTAAGTTTAAGAATCACATGAAAATGATCTGACTATGACGGGGGGGGGGTGTGTCAAAGAAAAGTCCCTATTATTATATTATATTATATTATATTATATTATATTATATTATATTATATTTTATTTTATTTTATTTTATTTTATTTTATTTTATTTTATTTTATTTTATTTTATTTTATTTTATTTTATTATTTTATTTTATTTTATTTTATTTTATTTTATAATAATTATATTATATTATTATTATAGGGACTTTTCTTTGACACCCCTCCCCCCGTCATAGTTTCCCCAGCCACTCTGGGCGGCTCCCAACAGAATATTAAAAACATGATAAAACATCAAACATGAAAAACTTCCCTAAACACCCCCATCACCATATACTGTCTAATCAGGAACATGAAATCAGCAGCATAACCTGCCACGTGTCAATGACATTCTGAAACACCCCCATGGTTTGTCATGTCAGCAATGAATACCTGAGCTGTACCAGATGAAGCAGCCAAGACATAAATGTTTTGAGAACACTTAACATATTGTGAATATTAGAGAGCACACCAATCAGGAACTTTGTACTCTCTCTTACACAACTGCTCAACATCAGGAAACTCCTAACTCCATCGAGACACAACTAAGTCCATTGCCAATTAGTGACTAAACTATATATATTATAACCACAATCTATTGAGTTGGAGCAAACAAGGCTGCCATGGCAGAAATGTTTAATGGGTGCTTGAAGTTTTTAGTCTTTTGTGAATTCCTATAGAAAACAACCTCTCTGAATTATGTGTGGCTTGACACTTTGTTATCCAAAAGTTTTTGCACTTCGCCAAATGTTGTAGTGCACTTCTAGCCTTTTTAATATGTTGTTTAAGAGAAAATGCTAATTTAAACCTGCATTTTTAGGGGGCAAAATGCTTGCTTAAATACATATCAAAATAGTATTTTTGTTATTGGAAAATAAAACTCCAAGGTGGCTTTCACCACTGGAAGCTAAGGCCCGGAAAAGACTCAATATGGAGGCCGAATGGCCGAAGTATTGGGAAATATTAGAAAAAGATGGAGATAATTGGAAATTGCAGAGTATGGAGAAAATGAAAGGTAAAGTGCGAGATTGGTTACATTACGCTCAGATTAAAGAAGTTTTTAAACTTGACAAAAAGTTAGGATTCCAGGTGGAAAAATCGAAGTTGGAAACGGAATTGTTAGAGCCTAAGACTAAGGTACTTTCAAGAATGTATAACTTGCTGTTAAAATGGAACACACAAGATGAAACGGTCAAATCGGCTATGATAAAGTGGGCACAGGACATTGGGTATAATATCATGTTTGAGGACTGGGAAAGGTTGTGGACCATTGGGCTGAATTTCACTGCATGTAATGCTGTGAAAGAAAATGTTATGAAAATGATATATAGATGGTACATGACCCCAGTCAAACTTGCAAAAATATACCATTTGTCTGATAACAAATGTTGGAAATGTAAAGAAAACGAAGGAACGTTCTTTCACCTCTGGTGGACCTGCCCGAGAGTGAAGGCTTTCTGGGAAATGATATATAATGAGCTGAAGAAGGTACTTAAGTATACCTTTCCTAAGAAACCAGAGGCCTTCCTTCTGGGTATTGTCGGCCAGAGGGTGTTAAAGAAAGACCGAACATTTTTTATGTATGCAACAACAGCAGCAAGGATACTCGTCGCTAAGCACTGGAAAACCCAAGATTTACCCACACTGGAAGAATGGCAGATGCAACTGATAGACTATATGGAACTCGCCAAGATGACTGGCAGAATCCGAGACATGGGAGAGGAGACGGTAGAAGAAGACTGGAAGAAATTTAAGACCTACCTACAGAAACATTGTAAATTGTATGAATGTTAAGAAGGATAAACAACTTGGCACCATTAAGCTAGATGAAGTGAAATATGAAGATAAGTTAAATTTAAGAAAAGACAAATTTTGGATAACTATTAGGCTAAATCTAAATTTTTAAGGTTTGAATAAATGATATCTAAAACTAGAGATACAACTGGAAAATTAGAAAATAAGATTGGAAATAAGGTGATAAATTGCTGGTTAAAATTTTATATTAAGGAACGCAGGAGCGGGAGATGTGAGGGAGTCCAAAGAAGTTAAGAAAATATGTTAAGATATGTGTTATATTGTTTTTCTGTATTGTAATTATAAAAAACTGTCAATAAACATTTAAAAAAACAAAAAAACAAAATAGTATTTTTGAGATATTTCTTAAATTCATGAACTAATGTATTGAATTGAATAAAAAATAGTAAAACTATCCTGTGAATTGGCCTTAACCCCCTTTAAAGCCACCACCAAATCTTGTGGCAGAAAATTCCATTGTTTTATTTATGTATTCATGTGGAAAGGTATTGGGGAGAAGGTCTGTTTGACCTAAATCTCCTGCAAATCATTGTTGTGAGAAAGGGAGAAGATGTAGTCAGGGCTTCCCCCCCCCCCAGCCAAAACTAAGTACTGGCACCTCTCAGGTGGGCGCCATTGCTGTTATAAGAGAACAAGGGAGACATTCAGGAAAATAGTACTGGATGTAGCACTGTCCACTTTCTACATACTATGCATAGATTTAAGAGTAGAGACAGGCGCAGGTTGATCACAGTAGCAAAAAGGGCAACTGCTCACAGAAATTGCTATACTTGTATAAAGAGCTGCTTATGCATTTTCCAGGTTGGCCTGTGTGTGGCCAGGTGGAGAAAAGTAAGGTGACAGAGGTACCTTGGGTTAAGAACTTACCGTAATTAGTTCTGAAGCTCCGTTCTTAACCTGAAAATGTTCTTAACCTGAGGTACCACTTTAGCTAATGGGGCCTCCCGCTGCTGCCGCGTGATTTCTGTTCTCATCCTGAAGCAAAGTTCTTAACCAGAGGTACTATTTCTGGGTTAGCGGAGTGTGTAACCTAAATCGTCTGCAACCTGAGGTACCACTGTATCTGGGTATAACATGGCAAAAAATGGAACACTCTAGGAATTACTGTGGAGATAAGCTACATGAGATGGTAATATGAGATAGTATATATGTTGAAGAAAAGGTAAGCACCTGTTAATCTGAGAGTCATGCTATAGGAAGTCTGGGATATAGCTCAGTTGGTAGAGCATGAGTCTCTTAATCTCAGGGTCATGGGTTAGAAACCCACATTGGGCAAAAGATTCCTGCATTGCAGGGGGTTGGACTAGATGACGCTTGTGGTCCCTTCCAACTCTACAATTTTATGATTCTATTATTTCACCTCTAATTACAAGTTATGATTAAAAGTCTATGTAGATTTATTTCTATTTTTTGTGAAAAATATTAGTACTTTGTGTGTTAAAGGAAGCCAGTTGATCACAGAGTTTAAGATACATGCAGATTCTACCCAGAATGCTCTCCTCTTCAGATAGAATGATATGGACAGCATTGGCTAAGTCAGAATCTTGCTTTCTCTTCAGCTTGGCCAAGGGCTAGTTTCCTTCCTTCTGTTAAAAAAGAATTGAAATTATAACCCATTAAAAACAGTTAAAAGAAATTACAGTCTCGGGAATAGGTTGGGTCCTGAAAACACACTTTTACACTTATCACATTTTGCTAAATTTCATTGCTGCAAATATGAGTAGTACAAAGAAAATGATACAGAATGCAGAGACACATCTTTCTTAGGGCGTCTATTGTCACTATTGAAATATTTTGCATCACTCTATTGTTGTTGCCTTTTTAGATATAAAAAAATATATGTTGTCAGATACAACGGCTGTGCAACTGAGGGTGTGTCAAGGCAGAAGCAGGCAATCTGTCATCAATGAGAGCAGCATCACCCAGTCTCTCAACCTGGAAGCAGGCCTGACAGGGAAGGTTTTTATAGTACCAGGGATAGTTACGTATCCAGATCTGGTTCATTGGTTCAACGAGTGTTCTTTGTATCTAGCCTCTTTGCAGTTCTCTATTTTGGCTAGGTCTGTAAAGCAGTGCTCAGACTGCATCCCACCTTACATTCTTTAGATCCGAGAAAGGGAACCTGTGGACCTCCAGATGTTGTTGAGCTACAAATTTCTTCATCCCAGACCACTAGCAGGGGATAATGGGAGTTGTAGTCTAGTAGCATCAGGAGGGCCACTGGTTTCATTTCCCTTCTTTAAATAATCACTTCACTACCCCTTGTTTACTTATTTCAGGCTCTCTCCTGCCCCCCTCAAACTTTCCTGTTGGCTGGGGCTGATGGGAGTTGTATTCCAAAACATCTGGATGACATCACATTGGGGAAAGTCTGAGTTATACCATAACATTTGTTAAATGAATCTAGGTGCCAGCCTATTGTTTCGAAATCCAGTTTAAGATAATCAGGGACAAACCTAAAGCATTATAATCTATATGTGTGTTTCCATATAATTTCTTCATCAAGTTATGCACAAGAACATACTTAGATAGATGCTACACCTATTAATTATTAAAACTATATACCTATAGCTATTATATGTGAAATAGGTAAAGTTGAAAGATACTATTGCAGTGGAAGACTGTATCCCACTCACTGCCTTCCTTTTCCCCTCACCCCTTGTCCTTAACAGCACCGTCATTTTTCTATAACATCAATTTCCTTCAGAAACAAACAGGATTCTTTTCTATAAAAAAATACTCAGAAATTGAAGCTTATTAAATTCATTGAGGCGTTTAAGAGATGCTTCATTATTCCACCCCTTTCTCACATTGCCCGGGGCAGAGGTGACCATTGGTGCCTCTGCAGTACCATGATCTTTCAGGGTAGTGCTGCATGCTTTATGATGAGAGATGCGAAACATTAGCCATCCAGCTGCTGCCTGAGCCTGCAGGCCTTATATATGAGCTGCTACCATGGCCAGCTACATTAAAGGCCATTGTGTGCTTAGAGAAGGGAGACTGCGAGGCTGCCAGAGGAGTGCACCTTTTATTTGTACAATGCTTTCTCTCCCAGTTGCATGACATATCCACAGTCTTGCTTATTTTATCAACATGTAACACTTTGTAGAGCAGTAGAGAAGTTACAGTGTCTTTAAAGCTTAGAATTTTTTTTGCCTGGAGCCCACATACACAGATTGTAGAAGACACGTGTTAATATATTTTGTTTTAATGGCCTACATATACTCCCGTAAAGCTATTTTGTTATGATAACAAAATAGCCATATTTTGTTATGAAAAGTAATGATTCTCGACTTTGTCGAAATAGGTACCCCCAAAATGATGTAATACAGAATAGTGATTTTCACACTTTTGCTAATACTGTATCCTGAGGTAAGTCTGTCATTCGGTCAATTAGCCACTTTCATGTGGTTTTAGGTGCAAAAGATAGTACAAAGTAGCCATGGCTAAATTTGACTATTTCCAATATATCTAGTGTAATCTTATCCATAATTCAATTCAGTTCTGTTTTCCCACTAATCTGTCAGTCTTTTTTAAAAAGCAAAAACAAAAAACAAAAAACTTTAAAAGTACAATTTGAATTGTTATTTTTTCTCTGAATACACGTATTTCTCTCAAAATGTAGATTGAAATGCTTATTTTATCTCTAAGTACATCTTAATGTGTATTTATCTCAATGTAATATTTCAGCACAACTTTTGATAGATAAAACTGCCAAGAACTGCATCACAGCTTCAGGAGAAATGGCAAAGCTGGTGTTTCAAACTACACAATAGTGCAAGATCTGCAGATTTCATATAAGAATTTCCCTAAGTTATATTTATTAAGCATCCCTATTACAAAATGCCATATTTTTTTTGTTAGATGCACAGTGTTGTAAAGCCTCTTACAAATCTCTGACACATGTGGAATAAATACACCATCAAGTCGACAACGTTCAGAAATTGTGCCTCAGACTTACAATAATCTAAAGGAATTGTGACTCAGGCCCCATAGCCTGGTATCAGTTCAAAATGTAAACTAAGCTAGGACAGGTTGAGTCATAACATTTGCACGCATCCAGAGCAGGCTTCCTCAACCTGGGCCCTCCAGATGTTTTTGGCCTACAACTCCCATGATCCCTAGCTAGAAGGACCAGTGGTCAGGGATGATGGGAATTGTAGTCTCAAAACATCTGGAGGGTCGAAGTTGAGGAAGCCTGATCCAGAGTGTTCACAAGACCGGTGTCCCTGCCCCTAAAGTGCTCCTCCAACACAATTTCTTTTACCTTTCTTGTAAGATACCCCCCACATGTCCAAGCCCAGATAAAAGACCTATAAAGAATTTCTTAGGGAGGCTATCCATTTACCTTGCCTAGTAAACACTGCTGTATTAATGGTAAGCATGATCTCATTTGTGGCAGTGGCAATATTGGTACTTAGGCAGGGACCTAACAAAGACAAGGAGGACTTTTGTCAGATTAACAATATAAACAGGGCCAGCCCAATATATTTTGGCACCTGAGGCAAACTACACAACGGTGTCCTCCCTTCCTGCCAGGGAAGAGGGGGTGAGTGAATATCTCATGGGTGGGCCACGCCTGACTATAAAATACCTCAATCCAGTAGTAACTGTTGCTCAGTGGCATAGCGTGAGTGGGGCTGCAGGGGCGATTGCTCTGGACACAAAAATCTTAGGGGCGCAAAAATTCAAAAGAAAACGGGAGTAATAATAAGAAATAAAGAAGATTGCGTCATCCCCCTCACATAGAGCATTTCCAATATTTGTGTGGGCAGACTGTGGAGAAAATTTGGGCGACAGCCAGTTGCTAGGGCACCCTCGGCATGGGCGTTAGAAAGCTACCTGCTCCCAACCATTAAGAAGGCCTGAAAGATATACCTCTTGCATCTGGCATATTCATGATTGATATTTTACAACTGGAATTCTGCTTCGTTATTGCTGTGAAAAGTGTTTTAATTGACTGGGTATTTTTACTGGCTGTTCTCTTTGGTGGAGGGGGGAGGGCAAGATTTGTTAATTTTATTGTATCTGTGTTGTCCATAATAATTTTTATTGTAAATTGGCTTGGAGAAGCATTGCCTAAAAAGGCAGCCTAGAAGTACTTTAAATAAATAAATTGTTGGTTTGAAAACATTGCTCTCTTTTTGTGTGTGTAAAATAGCATGGACACTAAACAGTTCTGCTAGCGTAAGGAGTTTTAGCTGTGCAGTGGAACTTCCCCACCTTCTCCTCTCCCTTTAAAAGACAGATTTCAGGCTTTCCTGGCCTACAGTAAAAACAATGGGCTTTTTAGCTTAGCATGATGCTTGCACAAGCTTTGAACCTGCATCAGTAGCTCAGCATCCAGGATAGTGTGGGGTATCCTTACTGCTGGTATTCAGAACTTCTTTTCTAGAAGCAGTACTGGGTGAGTATGGCAATCCTGAAATTACACACTGGCCTATAAAGCAAGAAAATTAAAAGGGAAATTTTAAATTTCAAGTAAAGTTTCCTAAAATTGCAGGGGATTGAGGGTTGTTTTGTTTTTAAATCAAATGTACCCACAGAGCAGAGTGAGCAGTCCTAGTTTTACCCAGCGAGAGAAGACATACATAGCAAACCTTGCTACTTTTTACACTTCACAAAATAGTGCAAGCTGGGAAGTGCGGGTCCACTGTGCATCACTAGTCCAGTAGGTGCCTGTGAGACACAACCTCATAGCACGTAGCATTTGAAACAGCAATATATAGACTAACTGGTGGAAGATGGAGACAGATTGGCTAAGACAATGCCTATCACGCATCTCTTATCTCATTCTACTACTGTAATTCTACATCTATAGCACAGGGGGCAAAGCAGATTTCTCTGAACTCTTACTAGGAAGACCTGTAGTTATCGAAAAGGAAGTAGCTGCTACTATTCTCCCTAACCACAACTGCCTCCCGCTTGCCTCTCTGTAGTCTCTCCGTGTGTCTGCTATACAACACACACAAAAATATCAGCCCCAAAATGCACTCACCGGACATAGAAACATTCTGATGGGATAATACACCAACATTCTTATAGAATCATAGAATCATAGAGTTGGAAGAGACCACAAGGGCCATCGAGTCCAACCCCCTGCCAAGCAGGAAACACCATCAGAGCACTCCTGACATATGGTTGTCAAGCCTCTGCTTAAAGACCTTCAAAGAAGGAGACTCCACCACACTCCTTGGCAGCAAATTCCACTGTCAAACAGCTCTTACTGTCAGGAAGTTCTTCCTAATGTTCAGGTGGAATCTTCTTTCTTGTAGTTTGGATCCATTGCTCCGTGTCCGCTTCTCTGGAGCAGCAGAAAACAACCTTTCTCCCTCCTCTATGTGACATCCTTTTATATATTTGAACATGGCTATCATATCACCCCTTAACCTCCTCTTCTCCAGGCTAAACATGCCCAGCTCCCTTAGCCGTTCCTCATAAGGCATCATTTCCAGGCCTTTGACCATTTTGGTTGCCCTCCTCTGGACACGTTCCAGTTTGTCAGTGTCCTTCTTGAACTGTGGTGCCCAGAACTGGACACAGTACTCCAGGTGAGGTCTGACCAGAGCAGAATACAGTGGCACTATTACTTCCCTTGATCTAGATGCTATACTCCTATTGATGCAGCCCAGAATTGCATTGGCTTTTTTAGCTGCCGCGTCACACTGTTGGCTCATGTCAAGTTTGTGGTCAACCAAGACTCCTAGATCCTCCTAGATCAAATTTACGAACGGTTTAATAGTGCTTCACATGATGCTGGGTTGATGGATGGATGCTTATTTGAATGGTCCTGTCAGTGCGGGGTGGGGATGATTAAGGATACCATTCCAGTAGATCTAGTGTTCTGTGTGATGGAGCCAGGGAGCGAGAGAATGCCTTTGGGTAAACTTTGCAGCACAGCCGTTTTGTATTACACCACATCCAGGGATTTCTCTGTTAATCATGTTGTTGCTCATTAAAACTTGATTTGATTTGTGGGCTTTAAACATTATTCCTTGTGATAAAACTCTTGCTGACTTGCCCTTGTATTTTGTTTCTGTTGAGTCATCCCACGCAGACATTGGAACAGAGGACCCTTCATGTCTAAGAGAAAGCAAGTCAAAAAAGAGCAGTCAGTATTTGCTCTGCTGCCTATTGCCTCCTTCTTCCTTTGCCCCTCTCTTCTCATTGTCTCGTCAGTTTTCACAATGCCTGATTCCTTATTTCTCCTTTAACTATGGATGTGACTGCATACCTTGTTTTTACCGAGTCTTAAGTCCAAACTAGATGTGACACATATAGTTGCATTTACCTTTCTACCAACTTCTCCCTTTTTCAGACGGAAAACATCCTATGTCAAAAACAGTAGAGCAGAGAAAGCGGTAGGTGGGAATAATCAGAAGGCTTAACCATTTGCCTTTTGATTAGTTTTTCACTAGCATGGCAAGGATATTGTGAGCAGGGAAACAGCCCAAGGAGAAAGGGTCAAGTTCCTTCTGTCCCTGCTGCTCCTTTGCTCAAAGATGAAGCTTGCTGAGGACTGCTTTTGATTTTATTTTTATTTTCTACTAAAAAAAACCATTTAGGAGAAAAAAAACATACATGCCTAGTTATGTCCTTACTTCAGGCTCAATTATAGTTATATTTAAGCAGAAAAAGTTAAATATTGCGCTCCTCCCAACTTAGCACAACGAACCCTTCTTAAGATTTATAATATTAACTTGCAACGTATTTAGGATTAGGGAGAATGTAAGAAGCACCCTGCTGAATTTGACAGTGGCCAACCCAATGCCGGCTTAGGGAATTGTGCAAACAGGATACCATGGTCAATGGTACTAGAAGCCACTGAAAGATCAAGAAGTACTATCACACTCCCTCGGTCCTGCTCTTAAGACAGATCATCTGACAGCTGACTAAGGCTGATTCAGTCCTCACACAGTGCTAGAACCCAGACTGAAATGGATCCAGATAATCTCTATCCACCTGGAATTCCTGCAACTGCCCCCCCCCCACTTTTTCCACTTCCCTTACCCCAAAAAGGGCATATTCACAACCAGATGGCAATAGTTATAAACTAGGGTTCAGGAACCTCCAAATGATGCTCAACTCCCATAATCACCACTGGGTGGCGTTGATGGGAAATGGATTCCAGCAAGATCTGGGCTTACTACCACCTGTTGAAGGGCAAGATGCACAACTCCATTGTGTAGGGATGCATTCACCACACCCTGGACCCTCCTGTTCATACCTTCTCCACCAGAATGGCTTTCACCAGCCAGGATGGACAGGGGTCAAGAGAAGTTAAGATAGCATCATTGCAAGGGTCCCGCCCACATCACTGTGTGACTTGCGCCCACCGTGCATAATTTTACTAACTTGTATAAACTCCGGTTGTTGTTGTTTTTCTAAACAAAAAATCTGAAACACACTGGGAAATATTACAATGAAGTACTAACAATAATTCTTTTCACATCATCATCAGTTCTATAATGCAACAAACAAGCTATCACTTTGCTTTGGAACACGTTTTTAAAAGAAAAGCCTGACTTGCATTTCATATACCTTTTAATTGCATAACTTTCTAGAGAAATGCCTGAAGTAACTGATATTATACTAGTTTGAAATCTTGTTTCTTCTGTTATATTTTGCTCCAAGAAAACCCGTTTATCCTAAATAGAACCCAATAAGGCAGACATGTATGTACAAAATATTTTTCCCCAATGTGATCCCATTGAGATCCCAATATGAAATTCTGCAGGTAGATCAATACAATATTTTATTAAAAAATTGTTATATTAATTTTAATCACTTTTTATAATTTTAATTTTTGTACTTACATTTAAATTTTAAAGTAAGTCCATCTTGTGACATATCATATTAAAGTCCATGAAGTTCTGATGAGATTGGTGTTTTTAGTTTTGACTTCTCGCAATGCTGGGCTGAGCTTTTTAAGATTTTTGTGTAATCTGACAAGGCCAAAATTGTCAATTTATTGAAATGTCAAACCCTCATAATTAAAAAATGGGATGTGGTAAAAAGCTAAAATTTTGATCATTCAACAAGTGTACAAAATGTTAAGAAAACTGGATAACATTTTCCCCTAATATCAACCATTTGTTTCTTGGTTTCTTACTGCCAGTCCAAATCTTATAAGTGTATTTATGAAATTAGGGGTTTTCACCCCTTGGTTCCTCACTTTTTACCAATTAAATCCCATTCTGTTCATCCAGTTTCAGGAGATCCTTCTGGACCTCTTTGTAGTCTTCTTGGGATTTGACCATCCTGATTAATTTGGGGCCACTACACACCTCAATGATGGAATGTTGATAGCAATAGAATAGTGAAGCCTTGCTCGAAGGCTTATAGTATATTTTTGCTTGAGTCCAACAGAAAATTGAATAGAAACAACAAACTCTACTATATATTCCTGCTAACAACTAGCTGTCAACATTATATTGAGTGTATTTATTCAGTAATCAGTGTATTTAATTGGTTAGGTCATTCACCATATGTATAGGATGGGGCTTTTCAACCAGAGTAGACTCATGTAAAATTATATTCAGTGTAGATAGCAATCGAGTATGCAAAAAAATGCATAAATTATATTGGGGTTAATGGGATTTACAGTGCAATCCTATAGATGTTGACTTAGAAGTAAGCTGCACTGACTTCAATGGCACTTACTGCCAGGAAACTTTATATAGAATTTCATTTTAAACTTTGCATAAATGTGTGCCAAATTATAGTCACTATGTTACAGTAGCAATGATCAATAGATAAAAACCAATTACCTTTTTAACCATTCATTATCTAAATACTCTATTCAACAGGTTCTATAGAATATGACTTCTAATAAAGTGTATGGAGTGGAATCATGGTGAGAATTTAGAGAACATATCGAGCCATGCTTCTGAATTTTGAAACTGGCTGTTAGAGATACCAGCACCAGCATTTTAAAAGAACACTGATTTTCCACAGTAAATGTCGAGCTTTTAAGTGAGAATATGCTGAGGTAAAGTAAATTGGCTTTTGGGCTACAGAGGCACCCCAAGGTGTTTGGCTACCTGAGGGGGGGGGGTCAAAATCCTTTTGTATGGTAAATATACAACTATGAAGTTTATGTTCAAGTAAATGTAGCCCTGTGAAGTGCAGCTCCTAAAAGATATTTGGAGACAGTGGCATAGCATGGGTTGCCAGCACCAGGAACATGTGGAGAGGATGGGGAGGGAAACGGACAGATTACACATGCACATTCAACTGCCTAACAGGATCCACATCACCCAGGAGAGTGCAGCCGCAGAGATAAGAAAAGAAGAATCATTCTGTTATCTGGAGAGATCACTTCCTAGTTTGCATGGAGAAGCCATTTTCAACAGAGCCCAGCAACAGAAGCATGCATCTATATTGAGGCATATTTCATTTTTTTGTGCCCCTAACAATTTTGCGCCATGGGCAACCAACCCTGTGTCCTCCTATAGTATGCCACTGCCTGGAGGTCAAAGCCTTTTGATCTGGAGGAGCTGCCAGAATTGAAGATCGGAAATGGGGTTTTGTGTGTAGATTATAAAGAGGGTGAATAAGAAGAAACCATCCAGAGAAAATAGTGGAGGGGAAAAAACAGTAACCATCTACCCTCCAGAAGCATTTATTCAGCAACAGTTCCACAGCCAGGGAGTGACAGACTGAAGCCTAGGGCTGCACTCCAGCCCAGGATTGTGTGAGAAGAAGCAGATCTGAGAGACAAATCTCTCACCTAAAGAGAAATTATTTATTGGACTCAATCCCGTCCATTTTTTTTTTAAAGTTTAGAACCTTAACTTAACTTACATATTTTGATTTTAAAATTTTGATTTAATATTTTCAACAACAAATGCTAAGCTTGAAGTTCAATGGCATTAAAAATTAACAAACATTGCAATTGCTATAATATCAAAAACACAGCAGCATATAAATAAAACAACAACAACAACAACAACAACAACAACAACAACAGTTATTACAACTCAGTACAAACTCCTTATTATTCAAAATATCAGAAATAGCTGCTGAGCACTACCCCTGTGCCAGTTGGCAATCCAGTCACAGATGGGCAGAATACAAATAAATTATTATTATTATATCTCTGGGGAGGGGCTGCTTTACCCAGTGTAGCAGCAGCAGCACATTCGCAGAGGCAGCAATATCTTTCATACTATTTCATCTCAACTTCTTTTTCACCCTCAAAGAGAGAATTTAATTACTTGTTTTCAGAGGGGGTGGGACAACAGCTTCCATCAATGACCCCCCCGCCCTGTCTGCAGTGCCTTTTCTCCATGTGGGGTATTATAGAATCCCTTAGGATTCCCTTCCCACAACCCCTTAGGAGGCGTGCTATGGTCTCTCTCTCTCTCTCTCTCTCTCTCCTCGTAGATGTCACAAGCCCTAGGAGAAGAGCCACAGAACTAGATCCCTTTAGATCTTGGCCTTCAAGTCTGGCACATCTGCCAAGGCCTGAGCTTTTAAAGTCACCTGGAGAGAAGAAGAACAGACAGCCCCAGTCAGTTTAACAGAATCAGAACCCCAGCAAAGTCATTCCCCCAAATATATTAATCTGAACTGTGCCTCTTCCTCCCCTCTTTTGCTTTCCGGATTAAATAAATCCTGCTTACTGTTTTCTACATTTTACTAAGTTGCCTTCTAGTTTCCCCCTTTCAGGAGACATGGGTCTGAAGCACGGCATACCATGGCTATTTTTACACTCTCATTTACTATGCACTCATTGTGTTTCCCCTACTAGATTTTTAATCTCTGTTCCCACAGCAAAATCTGTATGTCTCCTGTACTTTGGAGTCCTTCATCCACCTCTAAGCAAGGTGTTAACACCTTTGCATGGGGTAAAGACATCTCCCCTGGTGGATACACAAACAGAAACAAATGGAAGCTGTGCTGATGTGAACAACTAGGTGGGAAAGAGCTGTGAACTTCATTGGACTTCAAGGCAGGAATGTGAACATACCCTATATTCAGGCTATCCATCCTCATCCATCTTGGTACAGTTATGAAGCAGGCACATAGCTGGCAACGTTTTCCTTTTTTAAGGGAAATTCCCTTATTCCGAATAGGATTCCTCACAAGAAAAGGGAAAAGTTGACAGCTATGAGTAGGTGGGGAAGCAAAACGTCAGGTCTCATAGTTGCCTGTACAAAGGGTTGTTGGTAGAGAACAGGAGCAGTCAAAGCCATTTTGCTGCCTGAGACGAAGGACAAGTTGGTGCATTCCCCATTCTGTGCACAAAATTTGACCAGACAAGGTTGTTGAATCTTACTTCAGCACTGATGGAATTGAGTCCTCTATCACACTCTAGGGCAGCAAGGAGCTGCAGGACAAACCACATGCCACACATTTCTAGCCACTTCCTGCCCCTCAGATTTTGCTGCCTTAAGCAACTGCATCACTCTGCCTCCTGGAAGGGCCACTCCAGTAGAAAAAATAGAGTTATGAAAGTAACTCCTCAAGAAGTCAACAGACTGGCCTCCTTGACTGTTTAGGAAGCAGCCACTGACTGCTGAAGGTGGTTAATCAAGGTGCATTTACTTGTAAGTGTTGTGAAATAATAAGGGGTATCAACAGATATGTTGTTACGATCCTTAACTTGGCACAGGGATGCCAACAGGTGTGTGTAAAAAAGGACCTTCTCGCCATGAACCAATTTTTGTCTCTTACAAGTAGCCTAGGTTACAATACTGTACTCACTTACCTGGAAGTAAATATCATTAAACAAAAAAGTCTTACTTCTGAGTAGGCATATCTACTATTGTACTGTAAATTGATTATACAGTAAATTCTGTGGGTGATAATCCATTTTTACTCAGTATAGGTCCATTAAAATTAATGAACATGACAAAGTTAGGTCCAGTCATTTTAATACATCTACTCTGAGTAAAACCTAGCTGAATGCCACTTTAATAAGTACCTGGACATGAGATTCTACATAGCAGAGGATGCGCCTAAGCCTCTTTGCAAAGTTTTCATATTTTGCATTCCCCCTACTTTTTTTTTTTTTTTGCCAGTGACAAAAAATGGCCAGTCTGCCAAAAGAAAAAACCATGGGGGGGGGGGGGCGCGGATTCAAAGTAATAGGAAAGGAGGCAGAAGGAAGAAAGAAAAGTGCTGTTCCTTAAGAATACAAGAATTCCTGGTGTCTGAACAACTTTTTTGTCAGTCACAGCTCTGACTTCACTAATTTGCTAAAAGCACAGGAAGGTGGGAGTAACCAGGTTATCTTATCTCACAGAAATCTCTCGGACAGATAAGGCTTCACTGCAAGTTTTGATTTGTAACTAGAAGTCCATTCAACTTGCTCTTTTTCTTCTTCAATGAAAGCTACGAGTCTGGTGCTTCTGCTGGCTGTGGGCTAAGTACCTCTTTATTCCCTACACACACCTCACTGACCATGAGGAACAGATCCATGACATATATTTGCATAAAACATGGATATGCTAATTTATTTTCTAAAAGCAAAATTGAGTCAACTTTCAGAGGAATATGTAGTTCTATAAGCAACCTTTTTTTAAGTAAAAAAAAAACGGGGAAGGGGGCAATGTCAAGGTCTTAGATCTCCTAGATCACCCTCAAACAATGATCCTGTGCACAAATTTAAACAAAGCAAACTAAATAAACTTATCATTTGCTGCCTTTTAATGGAGCTCCAAAGCTGCTATCTCAGATGGCTTCCTCACTTTGTCCACATTCAGGAAATCATAACTTAATAAGCTGAAATATGAATAAGCCTTTTGTAAACTATTATTAATTATTATTAGTCTTCCTGATTTTCCCACTACTGCAAGCTTCAGAATGTCTGCTGTGATATCCCTGTTTCACCTCCTGCTTCATGTGGGCATGTTTTAGGATGCACTTTGCTTTCACTGGATATCAAATAAGTGTGCCAAGTCTCAGTGTCACCTCAAGCTAACTAGAGATGCCAGCCCAACTTGTTAATCCAGATATGACTTATGGAGAGTCGTAATGCTCATCTCAAAGAAGAAACAAGTGTTACAAGTCTTGAATATTTCTGTGACTCAAATTAAAATCTGTTTTAAAAATTATTATTATTATTATTATTATTATTATTATTATTATTATTTCAACTGCCACATTCAATATTCAGTGCTGGATTCAGCTACCTGGTTCCATTAGAAGAGTCCAGTGTTTTCACTCCTCCCCGCTGCATGCCCCAATATATCCCCCAAATTCACTGTGGAGGATTGCAAGGACCTGCAGAAATGTGTATGGGGAAAAGAAAGAAGAGATTGTTCCATTGGGCAAGCAGAAACGCTTGAGCTGATGGAATCTTCTCCTTAGTTCTACATCAAAAGCTACCCTCAGCTTTGAATGTAAGTTCAGCTACTTACTGGTTTAGGAGGGAAGAAGCCTGGATTTCCTCCCTCCCTCCCCCAGTCACCACCCAGCTGCAAACCCAACTGAGAGTGGGCCCTAGATGGCCAACACTCTCCTGTGGATGAGCATTGTAAGGAAATCAGCAAGTGTGGATAAATTGAGCTTCTCATTGCTTAAAGGTATGGTACTTCAGTAGGGTTCCTGTAACAGTTTGAAAAGCACTTGGTTAAATTAACAAATTACAGGAAAAGAAAGACAAGAAAGAAAAATAAATGAGGTAGAGGGAAATAAAATGAGAGGGTCGGTATCATATCTTCTTTCAGGACAACCACTTCTCTGTTTCATCCATTTGAGCTTATTGCTACATTTGGCCGTCAGTGGCTGCTATGCAAAAACAGTCACTGAAGTCAATGTAACTTGAGTATCAAACACAAGGCCACTAGGAAAATTAAAAACAACAACAAGGCAGTGAAATGGCGTTGGCACACCAAAAAACATGTGAAAAGGTTACATCTGAATGTATTTAATAACTAAAAAGACACAGTGGGATCTGTAGGATTGAAAACAAATACTATACCAAAAAATGGGGTGAAGTGAGGGGTTCGTCACAATGAGGGATTAGCACAATAAATTGCTGATAAAGGCAGAACACACAAACACCAAGGTACAGTTAAGTCATCTTTAAACTGTCCTTGACACCTTGCATGCAGGCAGAGACTGCCTCCCACCAGTGTTAAGCATACCAAATCATAACATTTATTTATGTATAACATTTATAACCTCTTATTTTTCATGCAACTGGATCACAAAGTGACTTATGATTAAAACAACAAAAACCATATATCCATAAAGTTACATGAATAAAGACATCAGAAGTATTAAATGAGAGGTGATATTAACAATCATAACGATCTCTTCTTGCTCATTCTGCTTTAGTTCAATGAACTATCTGAAAGCTTTCTTAAGACCTCATGAAACAGGCCTTAAATGCCAAGGCCAGGCTGGATTAAGCCACAACTGCCAGCCAATTGGAGAGAATATATTGAAAGTGCAGGATAGAAATTAAATGCGTAAATAAATTTGGGCCCAAGGTTTTTAAAATGGCCTTGTTTTGAACTAACTGCACAATAGACCAACCGTACAACTCCCTAAGTGCGTATCAGGTTGCAGCCAATAGATCATGGCCGATTGTTAAGATAGTGGCAACATATGTTGTATTATTATTAACCTCTTCCCATTCTAATCTCCCCATATCTTTTCAGTTTGGGCATTCACCCTTTATCTTTAGTATAATATTTTACAATAGCGGGGGTCTGCACCGCACTGTTAGATAAATATATAATGCGGTACAGGCATCTCATGCATCAGAAATGTTTAAACCAGCACTCCCGACAGCACACCACCACAGGGAAGCGATGGATCATTGATGTACCTGGTACATATTGAAAAGCATCTCATCCCTTCCTTATCTAAAATGTCACCCTTCCCAATTCACAGCATAACCTTCATGTAATGTGACCCCGTCAACATGGCTGGTTCCTGACAAGCTGGACAATGGCAATGATTTAACTATAATCCCTCTGGGAAAGTGTGTTATCTATTCCATCCTCTTTCTTTTGCCATCTTTTCCAGCACTCACCTCTGTCTGTTGGTTAGTGGCGCAAGGGAAAGGCACTAACTTTGTTAAGCTCTAGCAGCCCTTTCCTTCACTGTGACTGTGGTTGTTATCTGACCTGCTTTATGTTTTATGTTTCTCATTCTTAGTGTGCCATGGTTGAGAGATTGATTATATTTTTTTGCACAGGAGCAATTTTTCCTAAGAATTGTATTTTAAAATATTTATATAAAATATAACATTTATATTTTTAATATTTGTATTTATTTATTTATTTTTCTGCAGAACATATACACACACACACACACACAAAATGGGATCTTAGTGAACTCTGTGGACTTTCCAAAGGATTAGCACAGTCTCTTAGCAATATCCTATCACAACCAGAATGGCACTACAATTGAAATTGGGATAAACACACCTGCAAATATTAAGTTTGTTTTTTTAAAAAAATAAAAATAAAAATTGTATTAGCAGTCATAGCTACAGTCGGGTTATTTATAAACCATATTTTCCAAAGACACATATTCTGCTATAAAGGAACCAAGTAGCAGGCCCTGAATTCTACCAGCAGAAGTTCTTTGAGAATTGCCTCTACCTTAATTGAGACATTCCCTGAAAACTGTATTAGTCAGGCCTTTACAATATGATTCCTCCCCTTTAACTAACCAGTGTTTACTGTTGCTTGCTTGATATTTTTTTTATGCTTTTACTGATTTTAGTATAGTATGTTGCATACTGCCTTCTTATACTTTTCTGAAAATGCAGATTAATTTAAGTAAATAAAATAAATAAAATAAAATATACTTGTGTAATATATTACTGACAAGCATGTACAGTAAGGTTTCTCCTTCCAAATCTTCCCGCTGCATATCCCTGAAATCTTCTCTGGAGGGCTATAGTACGTCCTGCATACGGCTGCATTTCTTCTATTGAATATATATTTTAAAGTACACGGTGAGTAAAGTACCTTACTGCAAGATGCAAACAAACGCTGGATCTAAGCCAGGCATCCCCAACCTGTGGCCCTCCCAATGTTTTGGCCTACAACTCTCATGATCCCTAGCTAACAGGACCAGAGGTCAGGGATGATAGGAATTATAGTCCAAAACATCTGGGGGGCCGAAGGTTGAGGATGCATGATCTAAGTACATCAAAGAAGCGTTTGCAAACTTTGTATGAGAAATCGAGTTGGCAAAAATGGAACTCCACAGCGCCACCTGGTGTCACAGTGTTGGAATGTATAAACATTGCATATAAAGTGTTGTTTTTTTCTTTGCCAATGTAGCCACGTCCAAAGCTTAAATGAACATATGTTACCTTTAAATGTATACCGGTAACTACCATCATCTTCTGGTGAATTTTGTGACATCTTCTGGTGAATTTTGTGACTCATGGAATGAAATGTTTGAAATAACAAGATCTCTTAAGTATTTTCATTACATACCATTTATTTTAAAGTGTCAACATACAAACAAAATTAAGACTCTTGGTATTTAATGAAAAATGTACCTATTAATAATAAGCAGATGAAGATTTGAAAGTGTAAAACATGGGTTTTGGAAGAAATTGTAGTCCATAGCTATAGGAAAAATTAAAAGAGTGCTTTAGTCACAGAAATCCAGCTGACCAGGATATCTTCCCTTACAACTGTGAGGAGAACGATTAAGCTTTGTCTAGCAAGCTTCATCAATATACCTTGACCTTCATCTATTGAACCTGAAGGAACAGAAGACTTCAATTCACAAGCAAAGGACAGGACCTGGCTGCAATCGTTTATCCATGGAAAAGGCATCTGAACTAAACTTGTACTGTACTCTACAGAGATGAAGGTCAGGATATACTGATATAGCTTTGCAGGCAAAGCTTCTTCATTCTCAACAAATGTGAGGAAGGATATCCTGATAGGCAGGATTTCTGTGGCCATGCATTCTAGAACAACCCGCCAAATCCTTGCCGTGGGATCACATTCATCCAGTGCTTTACCAATTGCACTGGCTCCCGGTGGAGTACAGGGTCAGGTTTAAGGTGCTGGTTTTGACCTTTAAAGCCCTATGCGGCCTAGGACCCACGTACCTATGGGACCGCTTCTCCTGGTATGCCCTGCGAAGGACCTTAATGTCCACAAATGGCAACACTTTGGAGGTCCCAAGTCGCAAGGTAGTTAGATTGGTCTCAACTAGGGCCAGGGCCTTTTCAGTACTGGCCCCGACTTGGTGGAACGCTCTGTCACAAGAGACCAGGGCCCTGCAGGACTTGACATCTTTCCTCAGGGCCTGCAAGACAGAGCTATTCCGCCTGGCCTTTGGTTTGGACTCAGTCTGACCCTTACGTTTCCCTCCCCTTATGGTTTTGATCTATGGGCTACTATTAAAATGAGACTGAGTTTTAAATTGTATTTTAACCCGTATTTTAAATTGGGCCCCCACCCATTATGTTTTTATTGTAATTTTACTGATGTTAGCCGCCCTGAGCCCGGCTCTGGCCAGGGAGGGCGGGGTATAAATAAAAAATTATTATTATTATTTTATTTTGTGGCATATGTTCCAGGGTCCTTTGGCAAAGAAACTGATGTGAAAAGTGATCCCAGAAGTTAAGTAGTTCCAAAACAACCAGGCAGGCCCAAAGGAAGCAATTGATATGAACACAGTAGCTCATGGGTTTCCAGGAAAACAACCTTTCGTGGAAAAGATGACTCTGTTAAATGTTTTTATTCCATGGGAGAAAGGAGAAGACAACTACACTGAAGAGAGTGTCAAATGAAAGCGTTCTGAAAGCATGACTAGCACTTGCTAAACGTAGCATTTTCTTAATGCTACTGAATCAGGCAAATAGGGGTGGAATTTAATTTTCAATCTATTATTCACATTATAGGATTAAAAGCCTCATTGCCAATCAAGCCTAATTATGTTTCATTTGAAAGTCTGTTGTTACATTCTTGTGCCTATCAGGGTTTTTTTCTTTTGTAAAACAAAAAAAGGAGACAAAAGACAATCCTTCCCAAATTTGGACGGCAGCCTTGATTCCATGAAGGCTATCGGGATCTTGATTTTGTTGAGGCTATCGTATTCATAGCTACAGGAACCAAATGGCAAAATTAACTGTGATATGTGAAAACTGCTTTGTATACAACTAGAATTTAGGATAATGTGGCGTCCTAGAGATAAATCAGAGGGATGCTAGAGCAGATTGTGTCTTTTATTTCTTATAGAATCACACCCCTTCCATCCAGCCCAATGAAGAGTTCCATGAACTCAAAAGCTCACTTTGTCTTTTGTGACGTTTTGTTGGCCCTAATAAGTTATTATCTGACTATGGGTTTTAAAGTTCTCCTAACCAGCATGGCTTCTTCTGATTTTTTAACTTTAAAATATCAAACTGAGATGTGGTGTTTCTGCCCCACAAAAAGAACTCTTTTCCTTTCTTAAGTCATAAAACTTCTGTAAGCCTTGTATTTCTAAGGATTACGCCCCACACCGGGGGGGGGGCGCTATTGGGCTGTTTTATTTTTATTATGTATTTTGTGGTTTTATATCTTGATTTTATTCTGTGAACTGCCCTGAGACCCCCGGGTATAGGGTGGTATATAAATTCTAATTTAATTCTAATTCTTCTTCTAATTCTTCTTATTTACTACGGCTAGTGTAACCCACCCAGCTATGTACATTTATTATTTGATCCATGTCACTCCTGTATGAAAGGACTCTGACAGCTGCTATACATGTGCAAAATGTGATTATGAATGGCACAAACATGCTGTATCAACTTTTGCCTGATGCAAGTGGCAACAATTAAAAGGTTGAATTTATGTCCAATTTTCTGGCCAGAACTTGCTATTTGTATACATAGGCACAGTTCATAGATCATGCCATGCACATCCATTTTCACCATAGGTGTTGGTTCAGAGTACAAAACATAGCAAAAGCGATTTAAGGTTAGAATGTTGTGTCGCAGTTTACAGCTGCTTGTATTTGGGCTCTCAGGTCTCTTTGTGGAGTAATGAGTAAATTGGTGCCGCCTGCCTTTCAGCATATGAACATTTTGGCAGCTCTAACAACATTTAAAGAGGGCAAAGAAGGTACTTTTTAAAGTCCCAGAATGATATAAAAGCTTGCATACACATTTAAATTAAAGTGGATGAATGGGGAGATGTGAATTTCTTACCCATAAATACATATCTTATTAATAAATATGGCTGTGAAATTCATGGGCTATAAATCATACTGTTATTGTGAAAAAATACTTTTTATTAACAAATAAAACACTGATGGCCTTATTATTAATAAATAAATCCACACCCAGAGAGAAAGATGCTGCTAGAATTTGGAGCTTAGGAGCACTGAACTAGCTTCTCTTTTCAAAAATAAATTCCAGAGGTGTGTTTAGCTTAAGATTCTCAAACCACCTTTCTTATTTTCATCCTGCACTAGAATAAATCCTTACACACTGGATATCCAGTCACCTGCCGTCATCAGTGCGCTGTATGAATCTGGAATTATCAGGATGGGGAAACAGTGTGTGAGTGTGACAGTGCAGAATAAAGTCTGGTTAGCAACTGTTGCTGCTGCCACATGATATGTGCAGAGATTAGGAAAGAATGAGTTATGACCTCAGTCCAGCTGTCTTATTGCTGACTCACAAATCTGAAGCAGGCAGGAGGGGCTTCTCACCAGTGAGGCATTCATCATGTTGACCGGTGTGGAAAGTTGACATAAAAGCTAAATAAATGAAGTAGGGAAAGAGATGGGCAACAAAAACAACAGCCTAATATCTGAGGAAGCCAAGTACTTGGGAGGTGTGAGCTCTGAAACAAAGCATTCAGCTCCAAAAATAAACCAAGGTGCAGTTGCTGGGATTATCTGGGCTTGTTTGCTTGTTAAATATAAGCCTTTATATACTAACTGTTAGCCACCTTAGGGATCTACAAAGCGGTTTGCAACAATAAAAATGTCTTAATACATTGTGTTGTTGTTTTTTAAGGAAACAAGTAAAACCGCTATAAAACTAAAGTAAAAAAGCAACAGCCGTCTAAATTACCACACAGCTCAAACCTGTTAAAGGCCTTAGGCAAAACATGTATCAACTTCTCACCTAAAAAGCATCAACAAGGAGGCCAGTTGAACCTTTCCTGAAAAAGATCCCAGCAGCCAGGGTGCTGCTATTGAGATGGCAATAACTTGTGCTACCATTATCCACACCTTCCCTGGCAAGTGGTACTAAGGTACTAAGGTAGCATTTCTGCATCTGAGCTAGTCTGTTTCTGTCTCGCAGCTGGTGGTGCTATGTGACTGCATAAAAAGAAGGTTGGGGATCCTGTGGTACTGAGGCTGAATACAGCCCTCTGGCCATCTCTGTTCAGCCCTCAGTACTCTCCCCTCACCTGCCTGCTTGGTGTCCTCCTTGAGTGCTTTCTCCTGGCTGCAATGTGTCCTAATCCACACATACCCACTCAATTGCCTGTATGGTGGATGGAGAGACGGGTGTTTGCCTTTTTAGAAATCTCTGGGTTTTGGGTGGCTGGAATGAAACCCTTTGTACAAAGCTGAGAGTCACATCTATTTCTCTGCCAACTTTTATCCTCTGGCCTTGCCCGCCACTGGCATGTGGCCTCTGAAAGCACCTGCCATGCTGCCACCCACTTAATGGTGGAGCTGCTTCCACTTGCTAGGGCAGTGGCCAGGTTGAGGCGGCGTGGGCACACACCCCAGCTCCGAGAATCAGCATGCCTTTTTTGCCATATCATTTTTATTAATTTTACAATAATGCTTTCCATTACAATCTCTCCTCTTATACAGGATTATACAATTTGGCTTTTTAGGGCCATGACTTCCTTCAAACCTTCCTTATGATTTTCTATCTTTCATTTCAAATTTCTGCATTTTCACTACTTAACCATTGCTTTCAAATAAAAAACACCAAAGCATCATATTTTCTTATTCTTCTCTGCGGTGATTTTTATACCTTTCCTTACAAAGCTTCTTGCAATTCTACCAACGTGTTTGATTGACTACAATTGTCTTTCAAATAATTTACAAATTTAGTCCAGTCCTTGATGAACTTCAGCCTGTCTTTAATATTCAGTACAGTATATTTTGGTGGGAGTGGGGTACTGTAATTTTATTATTTGGTGTAAGCCACATTGAGGACCACTCAGCTGAAAAGGCAAATATTTTAAGTAAATTAAATAAATGGCTTTCATGCACAGATTTATTCCAATAATGTGTGTGTGTGTGTGCACGCGCCTGTGAAGGGAGATATATGCCTTTTCTTTTGTGCACTGCAGCACAAAACAGAAAACATGGCAGGCTGCTGCCGATACATACTTTATGGGTTATTCTACAGATCCCACCCCCCACCCAAAAGTGGAAGATTCTCCATCAGTTGTGATGAAGTATACAGGAAAGCCCAGCATTTTCATTCAGACCATGTATGTTAGGGAGGCAATTTTCCCCCCAGATTAAAAGCCTTTACCACACACCCCAATCTGCAGAATGTGTAAACTGAGATGCCTGCAGCAGATAACAGTTGTGGTAGTATATTTTGACAGGAATCTGATGAAAAGTTTCACTGTTGTGATTAAACCAGTGGCAATGGCTGTGAGATTGACATGCACACAGGGCCAACCGGGCGTGGTCACAAGCACATAGATTTTTCGTGCAATAAATGCACATCTCTTAGTGGTTGCAAAGAGTTCATGCAGTAATATTACATTTTCCGAGAGCTCAAAGTTCAAATGATTTGTATCAGGACAAAAATGATATGCATCCATTGCTGTGGTTGTGTGTGTGTGTGTGTGAGAGAGAGAGAGAATGAGAGAGAGAGAACACAGGATGAAATGCCCTCATACAAGCACATTCCATTAGATAGTCCTTCGGATTCAATTACAGTGGAATCATAGGCATGTCTTCTCAGGAGTAAATCCTATTGATTTCAGTGGGACTTACTCCCAGAGAAGTATATGCAGGATTGCAGTCTTAGAGATAAATAGCCTTTCCCCATACATGCCAATTGTCTACATGCATAAATTTTCTGGGCACGCAGTCTCCCTGCATTCTAAAATAGTACAGTCCGTAAGAATCATGACACGTATTTTTTTCTGAACATTGAAATCTGCTCCTAGGTACCCATTTCATCCTCTATAACTTGGCTAATCAGCCCATTTATAACCCTGACCTGTGATCAGCTGCTCACTTTCATTGGAACAATCCCTATTGATTTCAATAGCTCTTGCTTGAGTGTAACTATCTAGCTGTGTGTTTGTGGTTCCGCCATTCCAAGAGATTATTATGTTTGTCACAGGTTTCATCTTAGTCAGGAAAAAGTGGGAGGGTAGTGAGTGTGTACCTTATACCTCTAATTACATACCATACTGACACCTGTAATTGTTTTTTGCTCATCTTCTCTGTTCATGTTCTTAAAAGAAACATCCTTACATCTGGTGGATATAACAATACATTCACCTAATAACAGCAAATATTCTAAAGGTAGACCTCTCTCTTTGTAACTAAAGGACACACAATATCAGTATAAAAAGAATGAGTTGAAAATTAGGAGGGGGGTAAAAATGTGAATTTTAGTTGTGATTATAGAATCAGACTCAAAGTGTTGATATTTTCACTAATTCTAATATTTTTTGTGCAGAAAGAAATTATCAAAAAATATTTAAAAGAAGAAATTGCTACATACACAATTATATGTCTAAAATCTATTATCTATGGTACAGGGAAGGGTGCGTTCTCCGTTGTATTGTAAGCTATTTTTTCATTTACAAAAATACTTCTGTGCCATGGTTTTATTATAAATAAATAAATCAAAGCAGTTTTCAACACACACACACACACACACACACACACACACACACACATTACAAAAACCTAGAATCATAGCTCACCAATTAACATGAACAATAGTATTTTTCTTCTCCAACTGTATGCATAGTGGCATATAAAAGTTTTCAGCAAACATTTAAAAATTACAACAGAAGACGCCTGCTGAATTTCAACCAGAATGGTCTTGCTAACATTGAAGGCTCAGTTTTGAGTTGATGTCACATCCTCAAGGTCTCCTGGGACAACCAGCAACACCTCCAGTGGATAATCTCAGTCATCAAGCTGAGATACAAGGGTTCAGGTGATCCCCAAGGTACACTGGACCTCAGTTTTTTCAGGGCTTGAACCTGGCTTAGTGGTAGATGAGCATCTAGTGCAGATGTTTTAACAATGGTGTTATGAGGAGGATTCTTGTACCTCTAATTACAGGCTTCCTCAATCTCGGCCCTCCAGATGTTTTGAGACTACAATTCCCATCATCCCTGACCACTGGTCCTGCTAGCTAGGGATCATGGGAGTTGCAGGCCAAAAACATCTGGGAGGCTTAGGTTGAGGAAGCTTGTCTTATTATTACCATAACTACTATTGCTGCTACTTTTCTTCTTCCTGATCAAAAACAAAGGAAACAACAAAACAAACTCCAAGTCAGTAATATTTTCACATAGATGAACTTACATATTTCTGTGTTCCTACCTTCTCTTTCATTATACTGTTGCTTGGCCACAGAAAATGTTTATAATTATTATATGGTCTATGCAGGACCAAGGCCAGTGGTAAGCAACTGTCTTTCAGTACAAGTGGCAGAAGGAGGTGGAAAGGAGCCAAGAGTGTCTTAAGGTTATATAGTATAGTGTAGCATACTATGACCATTTTTGTGTTCTTCCCCAATTCCTCTACCCCCTTTTCATTCTGCTTTTGCTTCATTCTGCTGCATGCATAGATGCAGAGTAAGATGAAATATGAAATGGTAAACAATGCATTATGCACAGTGGTTTTACACTGTTATAAAGAGGCTCAATTCATTCTTGTCCAAGAAATAAACAGTTGTGATAGACTATTCGTACCCACAAATAATTAATTCAGGGTTTATAATTTTATTACGATCTGAATTTTCAGCTTCTGCTTTACTATTTGTTCCATTATATAAAAAACATTCCAAAAATGTCATCTCTTAAAAGCAGTTCTCTCTCCTCCCTAAATCAATTTGCTCAGTGTATTTGTCCTCTTCATGATTTAGACATTGTTTTAGTTCGTTTCCTTTTATTGACAGTGATTCTAATCTGTTGCCTTTCTGAAACAGTAACTCCTCGGATATTGGCATGGGCTGCTAAGGCTTCCCATTATTATCTAATCCTTTTGTGGGAACACAAACCCATAGGATCTCTCTGCATGGAGGAAGCAAGAAAAATGCCTTACTTCTTTAGTAGTAATTCAGTGGTTTTATGCTATGGTCCAGGGACCATTAATAGTTGACTTTTAGGTGCCCTAAAACTATGAGGACGATAACAGAAAATGCCAAAGAGAGGGGTCTTTCTTATGGAACTAATATACCTTCTAATGAGGCAAACATGGAAGGTAACCCACACATTCCATCATAGCGACATATAAGAAGCTGAATTCATTATCAAGAATGTGAGGGGGCAGACATGGGACAGCAGCAGCAACACCACTGTATCATAGGAAGCAAAACTCTCACTAGTTATTTGCTGCTATGAAACACTTCCTGAAAGGTGGGTTCTAAAGAACCAGTGTGTACAACTGAAAGACCGATACCCAGAAAATATTTAGGCTAAAAATATTAAATATTCAGTGCACACTAATTGCATGTGTATTATACACATGTTAAACTAAATTCAAATCCATACTACCAGATCTCAAATGAAGTATAATTATAGTATGTAAAGTTGAGCTTAAGTACAATTATAATATTAATTATAATAATATTATATTCTATTATAATATAATATTGAGCTTAAGTATAATTATAATACGTAAGGACGCAGGTGGCACTGTGGGTTAAACCACAGAGCCTTGGGCTTGCCGATCAGAAGGTCGGCAGTTCGAATCCCCATGACGGGGTGAGCTCCCGTTGCTTGGTCCCTGTTCCTGCCAACCTAGCAGTTTGAAAGCACAAAGTGTAAGTAGATAAATAGGTACCGCTCCGGCGGGAAGGTAAACGGTGTTTCCGTGTGCTGCTCTGGTTTGCCAGAAGCGGCTTAGTCATGATGGCCACATGACCCGGAAGCTGTATGCCGGCTCCCTCAGCCAATAAAGCGAGATGAGCGCTGCAACCCCAGAGTCATCCGTGACTGGACTTAATGGTCAGGGGTCCCCTTTACCTTTACCTTTATGGTTGAGCTGAAATGACTGCTTTTCACAGCAGGGTTATGTAGATGAGTTGCAATGGGGGCAGAAAGCCCTGATATCACCCTAAGATGGTAACAAAAGCAAATACTACTAGCTAAGTGTCATAGTGATGTCATCACGCTGGCCATATAGTCTCTAATTTGCTAGGAAATATATAAAATAAATGGTGCCAATCCATCTGCCACCTAGGCAGTAGCTAGTAAGCAAATTATGAAGGAAGACATCATTCATTGTGCATATTGTGAGACAATTTGCTCCCTTCCTTGTAGTCAACATTTTTGTGCCAGAAACATTGCTTGAATATATCATTAATTAAAGGATCATATGAATAACTCAAAATATAGTAATATGAGCCATACCGATATACAGTGAGTCATGCATCTCCATATATCTGGTGACTTCCATAATTCTGTTTAGCTACAAGACCAGGAACAACCTGCCTCTATGGCGTTTGAGAAAGTTGAACAGTTTAGAAAGTTGAACGATCAACACTCTTCCTCCCCCACTTTATGTCAGGAAGCTCACTAAGATAAAGTCTAATGATGTAACCTTCTTCAATTATGCAGACTGGGTGCCAGGAATTCATGAGGTGATGGAGGCAAGGACTCTGAACATGCAGGTGAAGGGCATGCAGGGACAGTCGCAGAGGCACGGCTACCAGAAGAATATGTGGGCCAGTGCACCCATGGCCCAAGGATGTGGCACTGCCATCCTCTGAACTTCACTATAGAACATCCTGGAAGACGTGAGCGTTTGCATCTTGCAGTACAGTACTGCTAACAATCAGGCTGCAACTGCTATTATTACCATATAAGGGATCCTTTTCAGCTTGTTCCTTGATGGAACAACTTCAGAGCTCTTCCTTTGTGTCCTCACATTGCCCGACAACCTGGTTGAGCCTTGCCACACTGCAGAGCAGAAGGAACGTCCAGTGTGGTTTTCCCTCCAGTCTCCAGATGCCGAACTCCCAACTCCCAGCAGGCCTAGTCACCGTGGCCAATAGTCAGAGATGATGGGAGCTGGAGTCCAGCAATGTCGGGAGGGAAACATGCTAGCAACCCCCGATGCAAGCACGTAAGCAGAGGCAGTCGAGACAAACTTGCTAGCTCCACACACAAACCCCACTGCCATTCTCATCACTCTCCACAAGTCGGAGGGTAGGGGTCTGAAGCCCATTCTAGAATGCCGATTTTCCAAGGTTCTAAAATGTGTCAGAAACCTCCATGAGTCCTGGAGATGGCTCCTTCAGGTAGTTGCCTGCCATGATTTAGAGGGTCACGAGAATGACACTGGGGGCAGAACTAGTCTGATTTCCCCCCGTTCTCACTTCTGTGTTAGATAATAGTAGTAATAATAATAATAATAATAATAATAATAATAATAATAATAATAATAATTTATTTGTACCCCGCCCATCTGGCTGGGCTTCCCCAGCCACTCTGGGCGGCTTCCATAAAAATATTAAAATACTCTAATACATCAAACATTAAAAGCTTCGCTGAACAGGGCTGCCTTCAGATGTCTTCTAAATGTCAGGTAGTTGTTTATCTCTTTGACATCTGGCGGGAGGGCGTTCCACAGGGCGGGTGCCACTACCAAGAAGGCCCTCTGCCTGGTTCCCTGTAACTTGGCTTCTCGCAGTGAGAGAACCGCCAGAAGGCCCTCGGTGCTGGACCTCAGTGTCCGGGTAGAATGATGGGGGTGGAGACGCTCCTTCAGGTATACAGGACCGAGGCCGTTTAGGGCTTTAAAGGTCAGCACCAATACTTTGAATTGTGCTCGGAAACATACTGGGAGCCAATGTAGGTCTTTTAAGACCGGTGTTATGTGGTCTTGGCGGCCGCTCCCAGTCACCAATCTAGCTGCCGTGTTCTGGATTAGTTGTAGTTTCCGGGTCACCTTCAAAGGTAGTCCCATGTAGAGTGCATTGCAGTAGTCCAAGCGGGAGATAACCAGAGCGTGCACCACTCTGGCGAGGCAGTCCGCAGGCAGATAGGGTCTCAGCCTGCGTACCAGATGGAGCTGGTAAACAGCTGCCCTGGACACAGATTTGACCTGTGCCTCCATGGACAGCTGTGAGTCCAAAATGTCTCCCAGGCTGCGCTCCTGGTCCTTTAGAGGCACAGTTACCCCATTCAGGACCAGGGAATCCTCCACACCTGCCCGCCTCCTGTCCCCCAAGAACAGTACTTCTGTCTTGTCAGGATTCAACCTCAATCTGTTAGCCGCCATCCAACCTCCAACCGCCTTCAGGCACTCACACAGGCCCTTCACCGCCTTCACTGGTTCTGATTTGAAAGAGAGGTAGAGCTGGGTATCATCCGCATACTGATGAACACCCAGCCCAAACCTCCTGATGATCTCTCCCAGTGGCTGCATGTAAATGTTGAAAAGCATGGGGGAGAGGACAGAACCCTGAGGCACCCCACAAGTGAGAGCCCAGGGGTCTGAACACTCATCCCCCACCACCACTTTCTGAACACAGCCCAGGAGGAAGGAGCGTAACCACTGTATAACAGTGCCCCCCGCTCCCAGCCCCTCAAGACGGTCCAGAAGGAAGTTACTGTCGATGGTATCAAACGCCACTGAGAGATCCAGCAGAACTAGGAAACAGCTCTCACCTTTGTCCCTAGCCCGCCGGAGATCATCAACCAGTGCGACCAAGGCAGTTTCAGTCCCATGATGAGGCCTGAATCCCGACTGGAAGGGAGTTAGAGAATGCTTTAAGAGGGTTCTTCTGATTTAGGCTTGCTAGCAAAAGCAAAGAACTAGTAGAAGGAGAGTTCCAAGAAATTTTTGGGAATGTTTCCTCGTTTATTTCTCTGACTCCACTGATAACCTTCTATGTAAGAAGGAGGTATATCATAAACTCTGAATTGTTAGGAGAGAATGGCAGATTTGAATTATGAGGGTTTTGTTGCTATGAATTAGATCATTATCTCACAGGTTGCATTTTTCTGTAATGTTTGATAGCTCTGGGAAATAACTTCTGGTTGCCTTTTTTTGCTTAGAAGCTTATACCGACAGAATTAGTTGATACTGATAAAGAAGAACAAGAGCTTGATAATTTTCAGTCCATTTAGAAACCAGCAAGTGCTACGCACCCAGGCACTTCTCAAGAATTATGCTTTAGATTGTGTGAGCCTGACCTTGCACTGGAGCTAAAGAAGAGTATTTAGTTTACAGCTTCACACTCACAAATGTGAAAATAGAAATTTGTGAGTGCAAAGCAAAATAAAGGCACCATTTCAGGTTCCTGTAATCCTTTGATTAATACCTGTCAGGATGGCTTCTTGTGCAGCTATAAGAATATTTATTTATTTATTACATTTTTAATCATACCCTTCTGCCAAGGCCTGAGAGCAGTGCACATGATTTCCTCTTTTCACCCTCACAACAGGCATGAGATCAACTGGCCTGATCTTTCTGGTTTAGTGGAGATATGAAACTAGCCCTTGGTTGACATTCTAAGCAGTAGTGATACTAGCATTCCTATGACATCTGGAAGGTATGCATAGGATAACAATCCACACAATGCTTTTCATGAAAATGAGCTTTAACTTTACTCAGGACATTTGTGGGGGAAATCAAAACCAGAATTTTGGGAGGGGGAAGGCAGAGTGAGAGAAAAAACAAACTAGAAGACAGAAACATTTGAAGGTGTGGCAGAATCAAAAAGAAACTACACTAAATGCTATAGCTCACCTCCTCTCCTCTTCTTCTTCTTTTAATTGTACTTTTGCTTACCTCTAAGGTTCTGTTTTTTTTTTAAAAAAATAGAGCTTGTTTGCCTTCTTTTTGATAGGAGAAAATATTCCTTGCTTTAAGCATGTCCCTTCTTCAGTTTTTGAAGCTACTCTTGGACACAGTCTGAGAATGCTATCTGGGACCTGCATGTTTAGCTCATGAATAGTTTTGAATACAGTCTTCAGTTTTTTAATATAGGTTTTGGTTTTCCCAGAATTTATTTCTATTTTACCTTTCATTTCTTCTCTTGTGAGGATCAGATGCCACTATTCCCATTGTGAACTTTTTTTCCTCTATGTTTTCCTGAAGATATCATTGCCATAATTAATTAAAATTTTCATTTTTATCCTACCTAGATGAAACGATTCAAAGGGGAAAGAAGTAGCTGGTGAGAGCAATATAGCCAATAACTAACGATCTCACCCTTTCTGCAAACCCTGGGGCAAAAGATTAAACACCAAGTTGCACATATACACATGTAATATTTTTCAACTTTGTGGTTGCATTTCCTCCTATAGTTTTAAAATCGTAAGTCCTGTTGAACACTGTTTCCAGCTCCATTCAGACTGTTCCCAAATGTATTTTTTGCATGCAATTTCTAGACATGACATGCCTTGTCCAGTTCGATTCATCAAGTCTCTATCCTCACATTTAAATTGCTCGTAAAAATGTTACCCATGATGCTTATATTACACAAGTCTCCTTTATGCAGGCTTACTGACATGGCCTATGTTCTTCCATGGGTTAATCGCTGTTGGTTGTATTTGTGCTTATTATAAAGTTATTATGCTGCATTGTGAAATGAAATAGCAACAGGAAACCCACTCCAACAGAAAGGCACTGTGTTTAAAATTGTTTTAGGGGACCCCAGAACTTCAGGTGGGAATCTCAGATTCTAGGACTGCATCTAGGTTTGAGGGGTCCCCAGCAAAGTGCCATCTTCTGACCCAGCTCCTACATCAGTGGGCCCTCTGGCAGGCTTATATGCTTCAGCAGTAAGGGCTGAGTGGGCTGAGTGGCTGGGTCTGCAAATCACCTGAAACACAGTAGTAGAGATGGACAGGCTAACCTAAATCCATCCCATGTCAGTTTTGCTGGTGTCTGTAATAAGCCTGTTTCATCCTGTTCTTGTAGGCTTCTGAATGCACACACGATCTGCCTGTAAAATGTATGCATTTTAAAATGTATTTTTGTGCACACACTTTAGGGGGTGGGGCTGAAAAATAGCATTGCAAAATCCAGAGAAATCTGAAAACCAATTTACGGTTGAGTTTGGATCTGCAACCGTAAGTTCAGGGATGTCAAATTGGCTTGGTCTGCTGCAAAAAAAGTGGAGCAAATGAATTCCTCATTCCCTAACCCATTATGAATCCCTCCTCCAGTACCTATCCCTATCCCTGTCATTTAATTTCCTACAATGCCCTAGCATGATGCTACACCAGGGGCATTGAAGATAAGTAGAATAGTGAGTGGTTCACATACTCAGCAATTTAGCGTTGAGGGTCCAGGATTAGCACTGCAATGAACCCTGCTAAGGCATCTGGGCCACAACAGCTGCCTGAGAGTGATAAGTGCTTGGCCAACTCTGTCTGAGCCCAAAACTTAGAGATATGGCTGGATCTTGGGAACTCAGACCTTAGCAATATCTGCAGAAGGAAATGCAATGTTAGTCCCTGTGTCTAGAAGTTAATATGATCCTTCTAAATTGACCACGCCTGGTATCAACATCTGCCTTCTGCCTACTCCTTTTCTCTCTTACCTACCCTGTTCAACAGAATAGTGTGTGCAGCTTTCTTGCTTTCTTTCATGTTGTATATTCCAGAACCTCCAGTTTAGGCTGACGTCCTTGGAGACCTTGACCTGGAAATGCCATTGTGTAGTTCTTGATTTGGTTATACATGGCCCTGAATGTGGTCTTGAATTGGCAATTTTTCCAAGATGACAACATGAGCAAGAAATGAACCCAATACTAAATTCACCTTCCCCTTTCTCTTAACTTCAGTTTCCCTAGCCACATTTTTCCCCCTAGACATGGTGCTACGTTGAAATATGATACACCCAAAATCACAGAATAAAGAATATAGCTGCCATTGTTATCCTATTAGTGGATTGCTGTAAGGAGAGGAATACTGAGCAGAAACAGAGCCGCGAGTTTCACCTAGTGTCTCCTTCATGGAGAGAGAGCAACTTCATCAATGCCACCTGAGGATATCTGCATGGATATCTGCATAGCCTGCTTCCTTCATGTTTTCAGGAAGGATATAAAGATCTTATTCCAGAAGCCATTTGGTCAGGAAAACTGACCAGGCTATTTTAGCTATGCTTAAGAGTATACTAGTGGGTGGCGCTGTGGGTTAAACCACAGAGCCTAGGACTTGCCGATCAGAAGGTCGCGGTTCAAATCCCTGCGACGGGGTGAGCTCCCGTTGCTCGGTCCCAGCTCCTGCCAACCTAGCAGTTTGAAAGCACGTCAAAGTGCAAGTAGATAGATAGGTACCACTCCGGCGGGAAGGTAAATGGCGTTTCCGTGTGCTGCGCTGGTTCGCCAGAAGCGGCTTAGTCATGCAGGCCACATGACCCGGAAGCTGTACGCCGGCTCCCTCAGCCAATAAAGCGAGATGAGCGCTGCAACCCCAGAGTCGGCCATGACTGGACCTAATGGTCAGGGGCCCCTTTACCTTTACCTAAGAGTATACTGCAGGTTTTCCCTCATGCTTTTTGTTTTTTGTTTTTGAAAATTATTTTGTATTGCAAGTCACCTGGATTTTTTGAAGGTAAGCAAAGAGGCAGGTTGGAAAACTGATTAAAATGTAAAAGTAAATAAAAACATATGTCCTAAGAGCATTTTGATGAATGCATCATCGAGGGATGACGTGATTGCCCAGGACCATAGTTTTCCAGCACATGTACGCTGCATGAACATGCAGCAACACACTTGCATTTACAGCGGCACATAAGAGTGTGTGCTGATCTGCATGTAGAGATACACATTAATTGGTATACAAAAGTGCTATCTGGTAAAATTCTGGAACATTTCAACTCAGCCTGCAACACATAGATGAAGTAGGAACACAGTCAAGTTCATGCAGAGGAGACAGGCACAACCTGTGAAGTGGCTCTGTTAACAAGAGGAAGCAGGGTCCATTTTCTCCCAGGATGAAAACTGTGGCTTGCAGTTTGGCATGAAAAGCCTGGGTGGTATTGCAGGGATAGCCAAGGTGGTGTTTTCTAGAATTTGTGGATTACAGCTCCTGCCATTCCCAACCATTGGCCACGCTGGTTGGGATTTGCAGCTCAATACAGCAGGTTGACAAATGCTGTGGTATTGTGTTTATGAGTGTTAAAACCTTTTCTGGATTGAATCCTGTGGCCATGATCCAGGGGAGTATTTTCATCCATGCAAAGAAAATGTGTGTACGTAGAGAGAGATTCTGTTTTATTTACTAGCACAGTGGTGAAGGTCACTTGTGAATCACCTCTTGAGTGAATTGTGTCTTGATGTGGTGAATGTTTCAATGCCAAACAGCGCACACCAAAACCACCTTTGCTGTGTTCATGTCTCTCTGGATATACTCCCAGACGTATTGGAGGAGCTCCACACTTCTTTGATTATTTCCTTTAATATTTGATCAAGGGCCTTATGCACTTTGAAATGTGTCTGATTCTCTAGGTTGGCCATGTATCCTCCTTTACAGAGGATAGTCCTCAGTCTAAAAAAAAAATCTTCTATCTGAAGTGTTGTCTGGTGCAAGTCTAATCTAAAGAACTGTAAGAAAGGAAACTGGGGCTTGAAGTTGCCCTTCAACAGTTGGCTGATGAGGCACTTTGGTGAGATATTGTTTTATTTATATTATGGTAATTATTTCTACGTTTGCATTTATACCATAAATTAGCTCATATGCTTTTAATGCAAATCTACATCTTCTTCTCCACTCCTTTCTGGTGATGTATTTCTTCTTTTTCTTCTTCTTTTTAGCAATGCAAAATCAGCCATCCTTTGATGCCCTGATGTGTTAATTCTAAGATCTGTCTGTAGGACGTTTCATGTTCCAAGAATTCACCTTGTTCAAGTTTGGGCCAAGAAAGTCAATTTCAGGAAAGCACTAGAAAAGATTCAAGTATTCAGGACTACACAAACACACATACTTAAGAGTATGTAATTGAAAATAGGTAGTTGACAGCATATAGCTGAATGCAACAGTGCGTAGTCCTATCCATTTCTACTCAGAAGTGAGCCCAACTGAATTCAATAGAACTTATTCCCTGGTAAGTGTGAGTAGGATTTCAGCCTAAGGCTGCACATTTATCTTGGAGTGATTCACAGTGCAGTCCGTGCACATTACACATTTATGTAGGAGCAAGGCTTCACTATACTCCATAAAACGTGGAGGTCGTGAAAGTGAGTCCTCCATAGGGTTAGCTTGGTGGGCTCCTACATTCCCAGGAACAGAGGGACCGTTCTCCTCACAGGTTCCCTCTTGCTGACTCTTCTAAAAGCATTTCAATTAATCCGTTATATACAGTGTTTCAGATCCATTGCATTACTCTCACCTGCTGCTTCCTGCATTCTTTCGCCTTCATATAAATAACATTTTCAAATAATAATAAATGACTGTACTTGGGCCACATAAGGAACTTGGAACTGGGCTGTGGGGACTTTTGCATAGCCATTCTAGTATTCTGGATTTAGTTGTACAGATTTTGGGGGCATTTGAAAAACAGCCACTTTTTTATTATTAGTAATTATTTGTAACATTTTGGCTCACCCATAGATATGCCTACATGGTTTATAAGTTTCCTTGTGGGTCAGAGCTTACTGGAGATAGTCAATAACGTTCAGATGTAATGAACTAGCCTTGCCTGGTAATACTATTGAAATTGTGGCAAATTAAACAATTATTTCAAGTTATTAGAGAAGCAATCTGCCATAACCTGCCTTGAATTTTTGACAGCCTGTGCCCACTTGGTGCCCTCCACACCCAACAGACTCAGCCAGGCTGGGCTGCCAGATTGATCAGAGCTGAAAGCAGGAATGTGGCCTGGAGATGCACCGACAGCAGTGAGCCCTGACTTCCTATAAAGCAGTTTCCTGTGTTCCTACATTAGTACATTTGTGAGCTCGACGACTTCCAAACCTGCAAAGTAATTGAGCCGCACGCCACCTAGCGGTGAGATCATTTGCCAGCAGACAAGATGCTCAGGGGAAATAATTCTTAACTGAGCCGGAGGTGCCACCAAAATACTGTCTATATAGAGTCTCTTGTCGAGCTTAGATAGGAGCAACAAAAGAAACGCCTGTTTAAAACACTTGCCAGGATTGACTTCTAATAATCCCAGTAGTTTTTAGATTTAGACTATGCACTGGCTATATAACAACAAAAGTGCAGCAGAGCATGTATTTCTCCTTGGTATCTTTTGTGTCAGGCTAGCTAGCTCAGTGTACTCTGTGTACTGTTTGAACTGTAGTGTCATCTGTACTTAGGAACCCCCTTATATTTGTACAATTGTGTGTCCCACACTACCTTAGCAAGGGAGTGCACACTGATGTACCAAAGAGGTAGGGCTTGATAAAACTTTTCCCCTACAGCTTTATGACTTCTTAAAGGTCTGGCCTATACAGTATTGCTCTTTGCGAAATATCGTGAGCTCCGTTTAGATCCTTACAATTTTAAGATAATGTGTTATGTACTAAGCTTGGATCCTAGAACAACAGGCAAGTAGGATCCTAGAATGCAACAACTGATTGGCTTGCAGGAGAAGACCTATCAGGCTCCAGGAGGAAGTTAATCAGCCTATTAGGCTGGTAGGATCGTAGAATGCAACAACTGATTGGCCTGCAGGAAAAGACCAATCAGGCTTCAGGAGGGAAGCAGAATCAGCCAATCAGACTGGACTCGTTGTGTAAATAATGTATATAAAAGCCTGAGGTTTGGGGGCAATTCAATCATTGCAATAAAGAGCATGAAATCACTATGGGATTCCTGAAGGAGCGTCTTTACCCCCATTGTTCTGCCTGGACACTGAGGTCTAGGACCGAGGGCCTTCTGGTGGTTGACTCAATGCGATACAGGGAACGAGGCAGAGGGCCTTCTCGGTAGTGGCACCCGCCCTGTGGAACACCCTCCCACCAGATATCAAAGAGAAGAGCAACTACCAGACTTTTAGAAGACATCTGAAGGCAGCCCTCTTTAGGGAAGCTTTTAATGTTTAACAGACTACTGTATTTTAATGTATTTTACTGTATTTTAATACTTTGTTGGAAGCCACCCAGAGTGGTTAGGGAAACCCAGCCAGATGGGCGGGGTATAAATAAATATTATTATTATTATTAATGAGTATATTTCATAATGCAAGTGAAGGACAACATAAGGCATGTGAAGGACAACAGTGATGTTTGCTGATTGCTGCAATTGGCAATTTGTTCTTGCTGACACTTTTGCTGCTGTTTTATTGACAGTTGTTCGTTTTATGAACCATTATTATTTTTTGTTACAATGCATTACTTTTACTTATGCTTTGTATGTCACTTGGAGAATTTATTGTGGAGCAAGCAACTTAAAACAATTAAATAGTAATAAATTTCAGAAATGACTCTTCCTGTGACATTCAGGACTGTAATCATGTGGGAGCAGGGCAAACAGGATTGTGATAAATGACCCAGCGGACACATTAACCTGAGACTGTGGTGTACATGTAAATAAGATGTACACATGCAAGCAGAATGAAACATGGCCAGTCTCAGGGGGAGAGCTTGTGTAGACTCTGTTCAGACCTTTGGAAAACCCCTGGTCACATGGCAGGAGTCTACATATGTAACAGCAGGTAAGCCTGCAGACTCTGCTCATATCCCTGAATATATGGATCTCTCAAGGACAAGCCAGAACACTCCACTTCCTATTGTCTGTGCATTGCTTTGTCAATGGAGATAATCTCTGGGGGGGGGGGAGAAGTATTCCCATGGGAACTTTTTTTTCTTTTAAAAAAGGAAAGAATTGGACTCATTTTACTGTACTGGTATAATTAAAGGTGTTTATTTTAACAAGGCACTTGATAATTTATCACACTTGTATCCCACCCTCCTTTGACAAATATTTTTGTTCATTCGGTTTAATTGGCATTTTACTTTTTCTTAAGCTTTTAGTATGTTTACAAGCGATGTTTTATAGAAATTAGTGATTATATTGTATGGATGTTTGTTCTTGTGGTTTTTTTGTGTAAAAAATATTTGTTAGTTGTGTTTAAATAATTTTACAGTATGGTTTCATGGCTGTGTTATGCAGCAGTCTGAGAAGAGAGCAGTAAAATGGGGTGTAAATAGGAGTAGGAGTAGTAATTTTATTATTACTTATTTGCATTTTAAATAATATTTTAAACATTAATATAAAATATCAGCTCTATTGTTTTGAAGATAAGGAAAACAAGGGACATTGCCAATCAAGCTGCAGGCCATTTTTGTATTTAATACATAATTAACCTTTTTTTAGATTATTAATAGTATGGCTCTAATCATATTATTGTCTGAATCATATCAGGTATTATGTCATATGTCATAATGTATGAGAGGAAATGGATAGAACTCAATAATTTATCTCTCTTGCCACTAGAGGTCAGAGCACATCCACTCAGGAAGGATGAATTACTAATGTGACAATTCTGCATTAGCTGTTGGAATAAATGTGATTTTTCTTTTTACCACATGTGAGAGTATAGTAGAGAGAACATAAAAGTAGATAATCCCCATCCCTACGTACAACATTAAAAGCTAGGTGAGAACTCTCAGATGATGACGGAAGCCCCCAGCATCTCTCCCCTCCCCCCGCCGAAAATTCTCATTAAGAAACCTTGTCATTACCAAACCAATTCAGACCAAGGTGGTTGGATCTTTTACTTTAAGCAGTTCAGGAACACTGTACTTCAAGCATGGCTCTGCATCTAACATGAATTTGTGAGACAGCTAGACTTGCCTCAGGATTCGGAACTTGAACTTGAGGGTTTCCCCCCCATCATCCCCAAAGTTTCTGTCTTTCTGTCTTCATGAAGCCCTTTTATAAAAAGGAGATATTTTATTTTATATACCCACCCACCCACCCTGTATTTTTCCGTCTATAAGACGACCCCATGTATAAGACACCCCCTATTTTGGGGTACTCCAGTTTAAGAAAACGGGAAGAGATGGCCCCCATGTATAAGACACCCCCAAATTTTGGACATTATTTTTTAGGGGGGAAACCTAGTCTTATACATGGAAAAGTGTGTGTGTGTGTGTGTGTGTGTGTGTGTGTGTGTGGAATCTGTACCTTGAAACACAGAAGTGGTGTGGAGTGCTGCAGAGATGCATCTCTTCCTCTAACAACTAATGCACCCTTTGTCATTTATTTGCTGATAGGGGAATCGTCTCTAGGCATAAGCAGACACATAATAATTCAAATTATAAAAATGCCCCTGTATCCCCCAAGTGTGTGAGCATCTATTTCAAAGAGCGAAAAGGTTGGACCGACAATGCAAAGCAACAACAACAAAGAACCACAGCAGTAAAATCTGCTACCAAATCTGCCCATAGGAAGGTCGATAGTACACTCAGAACATTATGATTATAATTATTATATGCCTTCTTGTGCCCAGCTACTCTTCCTCCTCTTTTTCTAGCACCTCTGAATTTTCTCTCTTCCATTCTGAACCTTGTTTTCTTTTTCCTGTCGTAGAGGGCTTCTGAGTGTCTTAACACTGACAGCTTCCTGCGGCTCTACTTGGAAATATTTTTTTTAATTATGAAACCATCAAGCCTGCCATAGGAAACCAGAAACATCAAATCCACAGCATTAAGGTACAACAATCTTCCAGAGAAGAGTCTAAAAGCCTTTGTAGAAACAACCCATGAATATCTTTTGGAGGCATCTACCAACGTAAGAGGATGCGGGTGGTGCTGTGGGTTAAACCACAGAGCCTAGGACTTGCCGATCAGAAGGTCGGCGGTTCGAATCCCCACAACGGGGTGAGCTCCCGTTGTTTGGTCCCTGCTCCTGCCAACCTAGCAGTTCGAAAGCACGTCAAAGTGCAAGTAGATAAATAGGTACCACTCCGGTGGGAAGGTAAACGGCATTTCCATGTGCTGCTCTGGTTCACCAGAAGCGGCTTAGTCATGCTGGCCACATGACCCGGAAGCTGTATGCCGGCTCCCTCGGCCAATAAAGCGAGATAAACGCCGCAACCCCAGAGTTGGTCACGACTGGACCTAATGTCAGGGTCCCTTTACCTTTACCAACGTAAGAGAAGGGGAGGTGATGTTTGTTGACTCCTGCTTATCCCTGTAGCTCTCAGTATACTCTGAAAACTTGTTCCACAGGACTGGGGAAGCCCACCGGAACACCATGAAAATCAGAAAAATCGCATAGGATCAGAAATAAAGGCATTTCTGCCTTCACTAGCTCAAAAGCCATTCCCTGAACAGGCTGGCAGTATTAGATTTCCTCGTTTCCCCTCCCCATCCCAAAGGAGATAGTGTTCGGTGAATGAGGAATTTCCTGATTATTTTTAAATCATCTCCATTAGAGCTAATGACTCCTGCATGCTTTGTCTTTTATTCTCCGTTTGCTGGTGACATTGCCTCGTTTTGTCTTCTGCATTCGCTAATTGCATTAAGCAGTTCTTGCAAAATGAGCTAAAATGAGATGCACCCTGATGAGGGTCAGTTAAGAATAGCAGAAGCCTGCACAGATCCTACAAGTTGTCTCTTCCCTGTCATCTCTCATTTGAAGACAGAAAGCGTGATATTTGGAAAGGATATGAACGAAAAAGCTGTAATGAAGGCCATCTTTTTTATTCAAATAAAACTACAGAATATGAAATACGGTTTGATTCGCCCCTCTATCATTTGGCTGTAACTGCTGAATTGATAAATAAGCCTGTGCAGGTTTAGTTCTAGTGCAGAATAAAAAGCTTCAAAGGAAGCTACCTTATACCAGAGCGGACATTTTGTCCATTTAGCCCAGTATTGTCTCAGGGTCTCAGGCCAAATTCTTTACTTCAGTTACTAAACAAACCTTTTACCTGGTAATTCCAGGGATTGAATGTGGAACCTATCCAGCGCAAGGCATTTGCTCTGCTCCTGAGCTATGTTCCCTTTCCACCACATGGGTCTTTGTGGGAGGAAAGATAAAAGCACATCCTTCAAGACACATATGGTGCTTTGCTATGCCCTTCCAAGTCTACATAGCTGGAAAGAACCAAAGTAGGCTACTTCCATAGTAGCTGGGAAAGAACCAGGCAGTGGGCCCACTGGAAGAATGGCAGATGCAACTGATAGACTATATGGAACTGGCTGAGATGACTGGCAGAATCCGAGACCTGGGAGAAGAGACGGTGGAAGAAGATTGGAAGAAATTCAAGATTTATCTACAAAAATATTGTAAATTGTATGAATGTTAAGAAGGATGCTAGAGTACAAACAACTTGGCACCATTAAGCTAGATGAAGTGAAATATGAAGATAAGCTAAATTTAAGAAAAGATAAATTTTTGAAAATTTTAGGTTATATTTAAATTTTTAAGATCTGAATAAAGGATATCTAAAATTAGAGACACAACATTGGAAAATTAGATAATAAGAATAGAAACAAGGGGATAAATTTGCTGGATAAAATTTTATAGTCAGGAACGCAGGAGCGGGAGATGTGAGGGAGTCCAAAGAAGTTAAGAAAATTATGTTAAGAGATGTGTTATATTGTATTGTTTATTGGTATTGTAATTAAAAATAAAAACTGTTAATAAATATTAAAAAAAAAAAAGAACCAGGCAGTGGGCCTTCTTGGTAGTGGCGTCTGCCCTGTGGAACACCCTCCCATCAGATGTCAAGGAAATAAACAACTATCTGAGAGCCAGTGAGGTGTAGTGGTTAAGAGCGGTGGACTCGTAATCTGGTGAACCGGGTTCGCGTCTCCGCTCCTCCACCTGCAGCTGCTGGGTGACCTTGGGCTAGTCACACTTCTTTGAAGTCTCTCAGCCCCACTCACCTCACAGAGTGTTTGTTGTGGGGGAGGAAGGGAAAGGAGAATGTTAGCCACTTTGAGACTCCTTCGGGTAATGATAAAGTGGGATATCAAATCCAAACTCTTCTCTGACTTTTAGAAGACATCTGAAGGCAGCCCTGTTTAGGGAAGTTTTTAATGTTTGGTGTTTTTAAAATTCTGTTCAGAGCCGCTCAGATCAGAGTGGCTGGGGAAACCCAGCCAGGTGAGTGTGATATGTAGAAATAAATAAAATTAATAATAATAATAATAATAATAATAATAATAATAATAATAATAATAATAATAATAATAATTTATTGTGTATCTCAAGGCAAGATCCAATGCCAGCATATAATTATTAGGTGGATATAAGTGACTAACAATGCAAACGTATACCTGCCTGCTTAACTCCCAATAAGTGTTTTTTTTTTAATTATTCTTTTACAATTATACCCAATCCCCCCCCCCCCATTATGGAATCCTAGGCCCAGTACACATGACTCCATACCCTCTAATTATCCCAATTTTCCAGGGACAGTCCTGGAATCACAAAAGTCATCTGGGCTTCTGATTTGATCCCGGAATGTCCCTATTTTTCCTGCCAGTGCTGCTGCTACTGCCAAGCTCAGGAAAGTATATGAGCAGGCATTTGTCCTGAGTGACAGCGGCAAGGAAGCATCCCCTTGCCTCTCCATGGCTGCTGCTGCTGGTGGTATCCTCCCTTGGGCAGCTTGTAGAGGCTACTCGAGAGCAGGTGAGGAGGAGGAGAGAGGCTGCTGTCACTGAGGCCCAGAAGGTAGGGCTGCCCTGGGTGGAAAGAAAGAGGGAGCAGAGGAGACTGCAAGGAGTCTTGGTTTTTTAAAAGAATACTTTGTGCGTCAGTGTCTAATCCAGAAGCCTGCAGCTGGGGAAGGGCCTTTGCTCAGTGGCACAGCATCTGCCTCTCAAGCAGAAATTCCCAGGTTCAATTCCCAGCATCTCTGGGTACAGTTGGGAGAGGCTCCTTGAAATCCTGGAGAGCTGTAGACAGTACTTAGCAAAATGGGTCAATGGTTTAACTCAGTACAAGGAGTCCCTTCCTGTCCCATTGATGTTCGCCTGCATGGGAGAAGATATATCTCTTAAATGCAGGAGGTTTCATGCTTTCAAAGGGGGGAAAAAAACCCCACAACTATGTCATTTTGTGCCTTAGTTGTAAATTGGCTAGTGCCTTTCCTGTACTTCCTTCCCAGTGACTCAAATGAAACTTGATTAATTTTGTGCCGCCAGGGGGCACTGCCTGCTAACATATAGTGAAAGAGAAAAGTCTTCGCACAAATTAACAACTAAGGAAGACGGTGTTATACTGTTAATTCCAATGTGATCACCAACAATTATACTATTTTATTTTTTCCACGCGCTGACCTATATTTTCGTTCAGATATAAAATGTTCCTTTAATGGTACATTATATATATATATACCCCATATATATATGGTATATTATATATATGATATATTATATTATATATCCCCTTCATGGATCACTGCCTTGCCGTGGCGAAGGGGCTTGAATAACTCAGAGAAGCTATGAGCTATGCCGTGCAGGGCGACCCAAGATGGACAGGTCATAGTGGAGAGTTTTGACCAAACGTGATCCACCTGGAGCAGGAACTGGCAAGCCACTCCAGTATCCCTGCCAAGAAAACTCCATGGACAAAGACAGCAGGCATATAAAAGTTATGCCACTGGAAGATGAGCCCCTCAGGTCAGAAGACGTCCAACATGCTACTGAGGAAGAGCGGAGGACAAGTACAAGTAGATTCAGAGCTGATGAAGCGGCTGGGCCAAAGCCGAAAGGATGCTCAGTTGCGGATATGCCTGGAAGCGAAAGGAAAGTCCAATGCTGTAAAGAAAAATATTGCATAGGAACCTGGAATGTAAGAACCATGAACCTTGGTAAGTTGGATGTGGTCAAAAATGAGATGGCAAGAGTAAATATTGACATCCTGGGCATCAGTGAACTAAAATGGACGGGAATGGGCAAATTCAGTTCGGATGACCATCACATCTACTACTGTGGGCAAGAAACCTGTAAAAGAAATGGAGTGGCCCTCATAGTCAACAGAAGAGTGGCAAAAGCTGTACTGGGATGCAATCTCAAAAATGACAGAATGATCTTGATACGAATCCAAGGCAGACCTTTTAACATCACAGTAATCCAAGTTTATGCGCCAACCACTGGTGCTGAAGAAACTGAAATTGACCAGTTCTATGAAGACTTACAACACCTTATAGAAATGACACCAAAGAAGGATGTTCTTTTCATCATAGGGGATTGGAATGCTAAAGTAGGGAGTCAAGAGATAAAAGGAACAACTGGCAAGTTTAGCCTTGGAGTTCAAAACGAAGCAGGGCAAAGGCTAGTAGAGTTCTGTCAAGAGAACAAGCTGGTCATCACAAACACGCTTTTCCAACAACACAAGAGACGACTCTACACGTGGACATCACCAGATGGGCAGCATCGAAATCAGATTGATTATATTCTCTGCAGCCAAAGATGGAGAAGCTCTATACAGTCAGCAAAAACAAGACCTGGAGCTGACTGTGGCTCAGATCATCAGCTTCTTATAGCAAAATTCAAGCTTAAACTGAAGAAAGTAGGAAAAACCACTGGGCCGGTAAGATACAATCTAAGTCAAATCCCTTATGAATACACAGTGGAAGTGAGGAACAGGTTTAAGGATTTAGATTTGGTGGACAGAGTGCCTGAAGAACTATGGATGGAGGCTCGTAACATTATACCAGAGGCAGCAACTAAAACCATCCCAATGAAAAGGAAATGCAAGAAAGCAAAGTGGCTGTCCAACGAGGCCTTACAAATAGCGGGGGAGAGAAGGCAAGCAAAATGCGAGGGAGATAGTGAAAGATACAGGAAATTGAATGCAGATTTCCAAAAAATAGCAAGGGCCTTCTTAAACGAGCAATGCAAAGAAATAGAGGAAAACAATAGAATGGGAAAAACCAGAGATACGTTCAAGAAAATTGGAGATATGAAAGGAACATTTCATACAAAGATTTCCATAATAAAAGACAAAAGTGGAAAGCAGAAGCAGAAGACATCAAGTGGAAAAAGTGAAAACAGAAGCAGTGGAAAAGCAGTGGAAAAAGTGGAAAACAGAAGCAGAAGACATCAAGAAGAGGTGGCAAGAATACACAGAGGAATTATACCAGAAAGAAATGGATGTCTCGTATACCCCAGGTAGTGTGGTTGCTGACCTTGAGCCAGACATCCTGGAGAGTGAAGTCAAATGGGCCTTAGAAAGCATTGCTAAAAACAAGGCCAGTGGAAGTGATGATATTCCAGCTGAACTATTTAAAATTTTAAAAGATGATGCTGTTAAGGTGCTACACTCAATATGCCAGCAAATTTGGAAAACTCAGCAGTGGCCAGAGGATTGGAGAAGATCAGTCTACATCCCAATCCCAAAGAAGGGAAGTGCCAAAGAATGCTCCAACTACTGCACAATTGCACTCATTTCACACGCTAGCAAGGTTATGCTTAAAATTCTACAAGGCAGGCTTAAGCAGTATGTGGACCGAGAACTCCCAGAAGTGCAAGCTGGATTTAGAAGAGGCAGAGGAATCAGAGACCAAATTGCAAACATGCGCTGGATTATGGAGAAAGCTAGAGAGTTCCAGAAAGACATCTACTTCTGCTTCATTGACTATGCAAAAGCCTTTGTCTGTGTCGACCACAGCAAACTATGGCAAGTTCTTAAAGAAATGGGAGTGCCTGATCACCTCATCTGTCTCCTGAGAAATCTCTATGTGGGACAAGAAGCTACAGTTAGAACTGGATATGGAACAACTGATTGGTTCAAAATTGGGAAAGGAGTACAGCAAGGCTGTATATTGTCCCCCTGCTTATTTAACTTATATGCAGAATTCATCATGCGAAAGGCTGGGCTGGATGAATCCCAAGCCGGAATTAAGATCGCCGGAAGAAATATCAACAACCTCAGATATGCAGATGACACAACCTTGATGGCAGAAAGTGAGGAGGAATTAAAGAACCTTTTAATGAGGGTGAAAGAGGAGAGCGCAAAATATGGTTTGAAGCTCAACATCAAAAAAAAAAACGAAGATCATGGCCACCAGTCCCATCACCTCCTGGCAAATAGAAGGGGAAGAAATGGAGGCAGTGAGAGATTTTACTTTCTTGGGCTTCATGATCACTGCAAATGGTGACAGCAGTCACGAAATTAAAAGACGCCTGCTCCTTGGGAGAAAGGCGATGGCAAATCTAGACAACATCTTAAAAAGTAGAGACATCACCTTACCAACAAAGGTCCGTATAGTAAAAGCTATGATTTTCCCAGTAGTGATGTATGGAAGTGAGAGCTGGACCATCAAGAAGGCTGATCGCCGAAGAATTGATGCTTTTGAATTATGGTGCTGGAGGAGACTCTTGAGAGTCCCATGGACTGCAAGAAGATCAAACCTATCCATTCTGAAGGAAATCAGCCCTGAGTGCTCACTGGAAGGACAGATCCTGAAGCTGAGACTCCAATACTTTGGCCACCTCATGAGAAGAGAAGACTCCCTGGAAAAGACCCTGATGTTGGGAAAGATGGAGGGCACAAGGAGAAGGGGACGACAGAGGATGAGATGGTTGGACGGTGTTCTCGAAGCTACCAGCATGAGTTTGACTAAACTGCGGGAGGCAGTGGAAGACAGGAGTGCCTGGCGTGCTCTGGTCCATGGGGTCACGAAGAGTCGGACACGACTAAACGACTAAACAACAACAACAACTATTCCAAGCAGTTAGTTGGTTTCCAGAAAAAACAAACTTAAAGCACTATCCTATAAATGTTTATTTGGGCAAATGGACCCATGGAGTTAAGTGGGGCTTATTCATTAAGTGTATATATGCACACTTACATGGCAGTATGCCCCATGAACTCAGCAGGGCTTATTTCTGAACAGACTAAATAGGATTGCTCTGCAAATTTTATATGCTCTATCTAAATCAAAATAATTAACATTTAGAAGAAGTAAGAAATGTGCAGCACAACTCTGTTTACTCATGTTTACTTATGCTTTACTTGTGTTTTCATTGCAGCTAACTCAAAGTGTACACAGGATTTCAGTCTTATTGTAGCATAAGTTTCTTGGAGATCACAAGATGTTTCTCAACAAAGAATTCTGTTGAATTTGAAGAGCCAAATGGTTTCTTGCAGCAAAATGATGTTTTGTGGACTCTTGTCTGCATTATCTTATTCAGGTATGTAGCCGCGTTGGTCTGATGAATATCTCCGAATAGAGATATTGGATTCTTGTCTCATTACATATGCTAAAGCTATTTTGGTCATCTGCATACTATCCCTTGCTTTTTCCTGTAGGACTAATTACAGTTAACAGTTGTCAACAGGTTTACCATACCGAATTGAGTCAATCACTCATCTCCTACCACCCTTCTGAGAAAAACCCCACCCCACCCTCCTATATATAAGGTTCTGGTGACTTCTGCTTCAGTGTATCTGAAGAAATGTGCATGCACACAAAAGCTTATACCCAGAACAAACTTAGATGGTCTCTAAGGTGCTACTGGACAATTTTCGTGCATTATCTTATGTCACAATAAATCTCACAGCCCTGTAGCATCCCACAGCAACCCCAAAGACTCATCATCTTAATAAAATGCAATTTATTTTTTTTACAGTGATTGCATGTATCCAATTTACAGTGTAAGATATTCAGGTTGAATCAAGAACATGCTTGTCTAGCTCTTATCCAAATGGAGCAATGATGGGACCAAACCAGAGTATATGGGCTATAATTCTGCCATGCTCAGGGTTCCTCTAACAGTGAACTTCATGGATAATTCTGAGTCGAATCCAGTGAGCTTACAATGATACTGTTATGGATTTGGGGTGGGGAGAAGTAGGCTGTATGCAGAGACCCTTCTAACCCTTGGATGCAGCAAGTGTTTAAAAATATAAGTCAAGCTAGTTTCCTGTTGAGGTGATAAGGTGGGTGATGGGCCTTTAAGGGGAACAAAGGAAATGGATCTGTGCGAGATGACAAATGGGTGAGCTCCCTCAACTGGCTGGTAGTTAGAAAAAGACAATGGTAAGAAGGGAGAGTTTGATGTGACCCAGAAGGAAAGCAGCAACCCAGAGAGGTAGGGCAACCATGTTTGAGAGCCACGTTTGATTTCTGTTTGAATCCAAGGTTGTGGCTATAGGAGAAACAAGACCCTTTTGGAACATTGATGTTGTGAGCCCCTCCATCTCAGGCTTAGGTTGTAGATACGTGTAAAATGATACATAAGAAAGACTACAGTCTCTGCTGTGCCTCATTCCCAAAAGCAAAAAATCTCATACCATTCAGAGATTTGGGGTGGCATGCAACAAGACTACTACTTGTTGAATCAGCTGTACTTTAACTCTTAAGGAAGACATTTAGTTCTCATTGCTTAAGCAGCAGCAACAGCAATAGCTGCTAAGTTGGACCTCTAGTCTGTTATTGGGCTACAACTCCCATAATCCTTCATCATTGGCCATGCTGGCTGGGGCTGATGGGAGTTCAACAGCCATAGGCTTCCCATTCAACCTGTACATGGCCTTGTTTTTCTCATTTGTTGGTGTCACGCAAAAAGCCTACCATGTACCATATCATAAAAGAGCCACACAGAGCTAAGGTTCTCCAAAATCTGGCAAATCTAGCTAGCACAATGTATGTGCTTAGAAGAAATATTCCTCGGGGGGGGGGGGAGTCACATGGGACCACAATAATCTTTTGAGATAAAGTGGGACTTCAATGTTGTTTTGGAATAAAATGACTGTGGGGTTACTTTGACTCCTTATGTCAGATGTGGGGAACCTCAGGCCCAGGGTCCAAATGCCATCCTCCAGACCTTTCTTCGTGGTCCTTAGGACTCGTCCCCAGGCCACCCACTCTCTGCCCAGGTCAGACCCCGTCACTTGCCTACTTGAATGGTTTTGCCTGTCCTTGAACTCTGGCAATGCCTCATGGTTGCCTGAATGACGGTGTGTGTGTGTGGGGGGGGGACTCCTAGTCTACTACCAAGGCAATATACATATTATTTTTCGCCTCTGGCTCTGTCCACCTTTGGCCCTCAGACAAAAATATTCCCTAGGTCATAAACAGGGGCATGTTCAGTTATCCTGCACCCAGAACTCAATGTGGCTCTAACTAGGAATGGTATCCCTCAGAGGAGGACTTGAAGTATTCCCTCTGCCCAGAACGTCCTGTTGATAGCTTCCTCCCAAGGTGCAGAAAGAGGGTATCATGTCATTAAAACAGCAGCAACAACGTTGCTCTTGAATGTATAGTGATAGTGAGCAGCTACTATGGGACCCCTTTCTAATGGTGTGCTGCATGTAAGCACGTTGGCAGCAAATAGCTACCTTTTCCCATACTACATGTAGTGCGGCGTAGCATAAAATGAAAAAGCAGCTCCCAAGTGCATGTGCTTATGGGAAGTCTTCCATGAGACAAACTGAAATAAGGAATTCATATATGGGAATGGTCAAGGCCAGTGCTTTTTTTCCTGAGGGGACACAGGGGTACGCATACCCCTAAACATTTTGTGAATCTTTGAACAGTCATACCTCGGGTTACAGACGTGCAGGTTGCATTTTTTGGGGTTACGGACTGCCGAAACCCGGAAGTACTGGAATGGATTACTTCCGGGTTTCGGTGGTCGTGCAAGCGCAGAAGTGCTAAATTGCACTTTGCACATGCACAGAAGCGCCAAATCGCAACCCACACGTGCACAGACGCGCCGCTGCGGGTTGCGAACGTGCATCCCACATGGATCACGTTCGCAACCAGAGCGTCCACTGTACTTTTGCCCATTTACTGTATTTATTTGAACTATAAAATGGTGATTTTCTTGAGTCAAAATGAGAGCACCCCTTAACATTTTTTTTAATAGAAAAAAAGCACTGGTCAAGGCTATTAAAAAGAAGGAGTCTGGGGAAAAAATAATGCAGGCAACATTTGACCATGGATGCTAAAGTTGTTAACCTGGAGAATATAGATTGTGTTTGAAGATAAACGAAAGAAAGAAAAGAAAAAAGCTATTCTGTGCCGTTTCCAAATTGACTCCCTTGTGCAAGGTGAACAATAGCTCCCAGAACAGTTTTAATTCTTACCTCCAGACATTGTCACATCTCTGAGTCTCTGGGACTGCCATGGTACACTAGGCTGAAAAGGCATTCATAGGAAAATGCTGACCCCATACACTGTAGGGCACTGTAATTTAGTCTTACCTGAGACATCGCAAATTCAGAGGTGAAACTTGGTTTCAAGTAATTGATTTCTTTACACCGAGTTCTGAATGTGCTGTCTCTGTATTCAACCCAACATTAACCATTTAGAACCAGTTTTGTGTTCGACAGAATGAGGAGCCACCACTGATTTCAGCCATGCTCCATTGAGCCACTAAGGTAATGTAAATCTTATACCGTTTTCTTACAACACACCAGTGCTTTGTGTTGATGGATTGGATGTGCATAAACTGGACAATCCTGCACTGGACCTCTAACCTGTAGCTCTGTACTTTCAAAACTCTAGACCTATGCCTCACATCTTATAGCAAACAAATGAGCTAGGAGCTATTAACTGTATCACAGTTTCACACAGTTAAAAAGGAATATCCTCAGAAAGTGAAATTTATTGAAAAGTAGGGTTTTACTCCATACATAGTTCAGTGAATGTGACTTTATTGTAAACCAGGCTCTTTCTTATTACTGTATTTTGAGATACCACTCTAAAGGTTGGTTTACCCATTGTATTCTTTTTAAGTGGGTATCTAAACATGTGAAGTGAACATTTGCAACCTATTCTTAAATCAAGAGGTTTCTGATCCTGGTTAATAGTGGCACAATGGGTTAGTGGGTCTGGCTGCTGACCAGAAGGTTGGTGGCTTGAGTCCATGCAGGGACAGCTGTGGGAAGTGTTCCTGCATTGATGAGTTTGCATTTGATAACTCCCTACTATAACGTAGAGATCTTGCCCCACCTGTGCTGTGTTATCCCTGCCTTTTGAAGAACTTCACGCTTAAACATTTAATTACAGCTGTTCTGCTCCCTCTGTCTGTCTTTTAAAATTTTTAGTTGGCTGAATTATTGTGTGTGATGGGATGTTTTAATTGTTTCATTTTCTATGGACTAGCTTGGATAACAAGTGGAAAAAATAAATATTGCAGATAAATAACTAAATGGATAAAAGTTATCCCCATTGAGTCTTCTCTCTGCAGTACTGAATCTCAGTACACAGGCGCAGACTGGAGAATAAGATCAGATTATAAGAATCGGGGATTTTGCAAAGGTAATGAAGGACTGAGAAACAGCTTAAGTATTCAACAGGAATATCCCTGCAATAAAAGAAATACAGATGGTGGCTTTGCTTTTCACCTATAAAGATACAGACTTTGTCAACCTTACTGTGAAGAGATAATAATATAATAAAAAGTTATTATACCCGGCCCATCTGACTGGGCCTCCCCAGCCACTCTGGGTAGCTTCCAACAGGATATTAAAAACACAATAAAACATCAAACCTCTGGCTGTGCTGTTCACCCTACCTGAGGGCAGAGAACAGAGGCACAGCCATTGGCAGTATTACAAGCAAGGGGCTGTTAGGCTTAAAAATAAAAAATAAAAAATGACAGAGGGGTTTGATACTCTTAGGACATAGCTACACTCTAAAAGTACAGAGCTTTTATATCAGTACAGTGGTACCTTGGTTTATCAACTTAATCTGTTCCAGAAGCCCGTTCTTAAACCAAGGCGTGCTTTCCCATATCAGTGGGGGACTCAATTTACAAATGGAACACACTCAACACGAAGCAAAACATGTTCTTATTCCAAGGCAAAGTTCACAAACCAAAACACCTACTTCCGGGTTTGCAACACCCTTAATCCAAGTTGTTCATAAACTAAGCTGTTCTTAAACCAAGGTACCACTGTATAAGTTTCATGGCTTACCCAAAAGAGTCTTTGTTAGGAGGCTGCCTTTATCAAGTCAAACCATTGGCCCACCTAGTTTGTATGCCCTGACTGGCAGCCTTTCTTCAAGATTTGAGACATTCCTGCATGCAAAGCAGATTTTCTACCACTAAACGGCAGCCTTTCCCCAAATTTGAAAAGAATGTTGATTCATCAGTGGTAGAGATTCCTGGCCCCTCCTCAAAGAACATGTTCCCAAGGCTCCCCAAAGAGAGGTAATAACTATTGTTTAAACATACCCTTAGACTAAGGGAGATATGTTTTACTGAAATCAACGAGGCTTCCTAAAAAATTGTGTTTACAGTTGGTATTCCATGTTGTACCATACTGATCCTGCAGCCATCGCAAAAACCATTATATGAGATACACTCAAAAGTGTGCATTACAGTGCTGTATCTTTTAATTTTAATTATAGCATACTAAGTGGGTATATCTTGTTGTTTTGAGTACACAACCTCCCCCCACCTCAAGACCAGCAGTATGCAAAGCACATTTGTAATGGAAACGAGGGATAAATTATTGCACTTTTTAATAATCCAGCTGACATCATTGCAGTTGTGACCTTGGATGAAACGGTGTCCAGCTGCAGAATATTAAACAGTAGCCAATGTTGCTTTGAAACAAAGAGTGACAGTTTTCATTACTGCCATTACTGATTCAAAAGTATAAACAGGCTTGCAGAACAACAAGAATGCCCAGGATGTGCCTTGCCACTGCCTTTTGAAGCAACAATTGGCATCGGAGATGATTTGCCGATAAAAACATTAGGAAAGATACACATTGCAGTTCATATGAAATAGGCATTGTAGATCAGGTAGTGAACAATGGGTAAAATCCTGGGTGCCACAATACAATGATTATGCGTATGATTAATGTTGGCAGAATTCATCAAAGTTGGCATTGACCACCTGCCTCAATGCAGACATCTGCACAATCACTTCCTCATTCCTAATAGTCCGCTCTGGACACTATTGACTTTACTTCTTTCACAAGGTGGCTAAAGCTGTGAGCAGGATAGAACAAAAACCACTTTTTCACACCATGCAGCTCCAAAACTGCCCCCAAAGTCTGGCAATGTAGTAACTGAGTTTTTGGTCATGACTGATGAAGAAAGAAGAGGGGATATCTTCTATCTTCTGCTTTTGTTAAACATTGTCTTTTTTGTTTTTTAAAATGCTTTATTTTTTTAAAAAAACCAAAACTATCGACAAAAACAATCCAAAATAAATACATATTACCATAAGAATAATAATTTGATTCACATGTAACAAATTCCACCATGACTTCCTATCACCCCAATGTGGTTCCTAAATTACATTTCCGACTACGCACTTTCCATTGTCTCTCCTAGGTTGTTTCAGTTATATTGGTTTTGTAAAATTCCTTAATTTCATGCAGAAGTCAATCCAGGCCTGCCAAAGAATTTAGATTTTTACAATGTTCTTTTAAGTATACTCTGTAAATATCCCACTCTATTGAATGTTTGTTCTGTATCATCTCAATCTTGCTGTCATTTTTGCTAACTGCCCATCCAATTTGGTAGGGATGGAATCTCCTTTCCATCCTTTTACAATTAAAATTCTTGCTGTGGCTATTGCATACATAAAAATTCTCCTTAGATTTTTTGGAATTTCATTACTCATTACACCCAGCAGAAAGGCCTCAGGCTTTTTGGAGAAGGAAAATTGAAACATTTTCTTAAGCTCATTATATATTACCGGTATATCCCAGAATTTTCTTATTTTTTTTACAGTTCCACAACATGTGGATCATTGTGTCTTCCGCCTCTCTGCATCTCCAGAAAATGTTTGACCTGGTTTTATACATTTTGACCAGTTTTACAGGCATTAGGTACCATCGGTAAAGCATTTTCATGAAATTCTCTTTCAGGTCATTGCACGCAGTGAATTTCAGGTCCTCCCTCCATAATGTTTCCCAAGCTTACATTTGGATATTGTAACCGAAATCTTTTGCCCATTGGCCCATTCTACTTCTTCCTCCTTGACCTCCCAGTCTAGGAGGAGTCTGTACATTTTAGAGTGTGGTGGTTTTTTTCGTTTGAATTAGATCTTTCTCAAGTCTTGATAATTCCGTGGAAAAGCCCTTTTGTTTGTCTTTTTGGAATGTCTCGTTTAGCTGGAAATATTGTAACCAATCTGTTAAATGGGTTTGAATGTCTTCAGGTTGTTTTAGTTCTAGCCTATTCTAAATCTTTGTAAGTTGCCCAGTTACCTCTTTTTTTATATTTCTTTTCTTTACCAAGAATGCTTCTATCAGGGATAACCACCATGGTGTTTGGGGCTCTAACAAGTCATTATACTTAGCCCAAAGCAGGTATAGCGATTTTCTAACCATATGGTTCAAGAAGCTTTTGTGAACTTTAACCTTTTCATAATCTAGATAAGTGTGCCAATGGTACAGATTATCAAATCCTTCCAGATCCAGCAAATCAGTGTTTTGTAGTATCAACCATTCCCGGATCCAGGAGAGACAAGCCGCCTCATACAGTTTCTCTTTAACACCAATTAATAGTTTGTGCTTGACCTTGGGTTCTCCCCCTTACCAAATAGAACTTCAGATGTCCCTCTGCCAATCTCTGAAACAGCTTGGTCCCTCAATCACTGGAATTGATTGAAACAAAAATATCATTCTTGGGAGCACATTTATCTTTATTGTAGATATTCTTCCCCAAAAGGAGATGTTTAATCGGTTCCAAATCTCCAAATTCTTTTTTTATCTCCTTAAAATCTTAACATAGTTATCCTGAAATAGATTATTTTTTGTGTGTGAGCCATATACCCAGGTATTTTACTTTTTTGCTAATTTCCAAACCACAGTTTTCATGTAATTTGTCAACAGACATTAAAAAACAAGACTATCATGAATAAGCATATGGACTGAACGTATGGGCCCAGGGAGTGGAATTTTAGGCAGAGAAAAAAGGACTGAGGTATGAGAAGATTAGGTGAGAGAGAGAGAGAGAAGGAGGTTGCCGTAATCGCAATGGGAGAAAACCAATGAAGGAAGCTTGCTGCTTTTTATAATTTGCATAACTGTAAAATTATTTAGTGATGTAGTAAATATGGGGAGAAAGGCAGTGGGAAGAATTATACCTAGTGGTGGAGTTATCAATATATATTTAGACTAAATCAAGGAGAAGATAAACTTCCATTAAATATCCTTAGGATCAGAGTGCAAGACATCAAGTGGGTGAATACATTGGTTAAACAAAAGGTCTTAAAAATAAATTGGTATTGATTACTGGAAACTCTGGGTGAAATTGATTAAATGGAAAGAGACAGTATGCTAGAAAAAATGTGAACTGACTGTACTCCCAGCAAATTCTATACAATATATTCTTGTTCCATATAGAAATATGTAAACAAAAATTATGAAAGGAATAAATTCAATAAATATATTAAACAACCCACTGAATAACTGTCATTAAGATGTTCCATTGCCAAAGGAAATGAATTATTTTCTATAAGGAAATAACACTTACCCAAATGATGCCGTCTGTCCTGAACCCCTGGCCTACCTGGCAGCAAGTCAGTATGCGGTCCAAAGTTCAAAGCCTGAGGGTCAATCCACACAAGCAGAATCCAAAACCCAAAGGTCAGGAAACACAGTCCAGGACCAGTAGCCAAGTCTGAAATCCCACATTCAGGATATAGTCCAGAGTCAAACCCAAAGCACAAGTCCCATAGAGATCCAGGAGAACCCAAGTCAAGGTTCACCAATATGGGCAGCTGAGCAGACCCTCAGCTCTGCTTCCCTTTTGTACTTTGCTGATTGCAGCACCTGGGCTTGGCAAGGAATATGACCCTCACCTGTTCCAAGCCTACTCCAGCTGAGGAATCACACACCACCTCCCAGAACTAGCGACCCCCACCTGGCCAGTTAGGGAGCTGGGCTGTGGGCACTTGCCTGCCTCAGCCTCCTGGAGCACCAATCCCACTGCTCCTTACACCTCAAAGCCTGCCATGATCGTGGAGACAGGGGCCCTTCGAACTCTGGTGATGGGTCCTTGTACTCTGGTTCTTGTGCATGAGCCTCCATCCCCTTGCCATCCTCCATCATCTTGTGAGTACTTTCTTGCCCATTCCCTGCTTGCCCTGGTGTGTCCCATTCCCAGCTATCCCCTTCACTAGGATCCTTTTCCTCCTTCCCATCGTCCTGCCAGATCATGACACAGAACTTAATTGAAAAATGCGATTGATGCCAAATAATTTAACCCCAGTGCAAATGTAAAAAGGGGAATGAAGTTATATGTGTGTCTGGATGTGGAAAAAACAACTTGCAACTGCTAACTAGCATCTTAGTATTATGATTCAGCAATGGGGGGCAGGGTGGGGCACAATTATCTTAAAACATATTTGTGCCACTTGCTGATCATACAACGAAGATCACATTGCTTGCTGCAATGATACAAAGATGAAGTAGCTCCAAGAAAGATAGATATTAAAATCCAAAAATGGAGGAAAAGACAAAATATCTTGCAAAAGCCATAGGCAAAGAGAATGTGTTTTGTTCTGCTGCAGAAATAATAATTTCCAAACCTGGTGAAGAGACAGATGTGCTATTGCACAATGCTATGCAAGCTATGGCCTAAGAGATATCTGACAATATGAAATACATATGTCTTTAATTGAGCATGACTAATGGATGACGGCTACGTGGAACCGGAAAGCAAAATTCAATTACTCTGCATTTGCGGCTAATAAACAAATTTTGCAAACATTGTCCTTGGGGAAAAAAGAATATAATTTCAGTCTGCTCAGTGCCTGCTTATATATCACTGTTCTTTCCTTAAATAAGGTTATGAGAAATTACTTGCTGCTATAGAATAAGGACACACCTGGGTGAAAATTTGGCAGCGTCCAGAGAAATATACCATAAAACAGAGTTTGCCAGCCTAGTGCCTTCCATGCTAGCTGGGCCTGGTATGAGATGCAGCCCCAAAAATCTGGCAGGCACCAGACATGTAAAGCCCCATAAACTGATTAGCACATCTAGGAATCTACAGTTATGGAGATATACTCACATGTCATACAAGGTTTACACAATTCTTCTTCATAAAGAACCAAATAATTGGCTTGGTTCTTGATGTGCTGGGTAAATTGTTGGCTGTTGTGAAACTGGTACAATGTGCCCAACCAGTGCGGCCGTTTGTTTTCTCACTCTTCTCCCAGCCTTCACTATCTGCCTGAACATTTTGTTCCTGAATTTGTATTAGGGTGCATGTGCACATGATCTCTGTAAGCACATAAGATGAATAGGCAATTATGCATTTGTTTTATTTGTTTGTTTTAGAAAATGCCAGAAGAATATAGGGACAGGTGCTGCACCCTTCCTTTCACCAGAAGTCCTACCTTTTGATAAGAAGGCTTTAAAACTTATATCACTTGATATAAATTTAATATAAATTTTATATTATTACTTTTTTTAAAAAAAAGTTTGTTTTGGATTACTGTGTAATCTGTGCACATTAACATCTTGTTGCTGTGATCTGATGGAGCACTTCATGTCCCTTTGACCTAAAATGTGGGTGCTAATCCTAAACATTTTTTTCAGGGTGGGTGTTAGGGTTATGACCCGTGTCCTTCTTCCCCCATGGAGGTATGGAGTTGTTTTGTGGCGTTCTATTCCCGCAGTGTGAGGTATTCATTGAATGTAAATTTGTTTTTGGGAGTCCAAAATCTTTGTCGTCTTTTCCCAGTACTAAATTACTACAGTATTTTGTTCCAGAATTAACACACCTCCAATGATTCTGTGGTGCGGGTTGATCCTCATTTTTTGTCAGTCTTTGCTGTTTGTATGACTTCTCACATGTGGAGTTACAATCTCTGTCTGTCTGTATTCATGGACTGACTATCTCCTATAATTATTCATTCTGTTTACAAGCAAGCACACCTCCCCTTTATAGGGGTGGATCTAAACACAGGGAAGCACTATGGCAGAGAAGGCTGCCCCCATTGTGGAACATTGCTCTGCTATCTAATTGATGAAAGGCATTTTAATGTTTTGTTTTGTTTTTTATTTAAAACCCTCCCTGGTCTGTCAGCTTCAGACCAAGGTGTCATGTGACATTTTCTACATAGATGCATCATATTGGCTCTCTACTGTATGTGCTGTGGCTTTCGCAGCAGCTACGGGAATGCAAAACAATCAATTTTGCTTTGCATGATTGTTCACTGCAGATCTGGTAGGTGGTGGCAGGCTGCCATAAACTGAGAAGAAACAGAATTACAAGGAAACTGCTTTGCACAACTCAGATTTCTTTCTTTCTTGACAAGCCATTTACCCTTTCTCAGCTGAGGGACATATTTTATATTGTATTTTATTTCCTAGTGCGTGGCAGAAAGTGTCTGTTTTTATTTCTTCTCCCACAATGACTACAAAGCTCCTTACAGGATCTCCATTGTGCTTTGTGCCTCACAGGTTCTGTTTCCAGCTTGTGAACATCACATCTTGAATTAACTTATTATGTGAACATGGGAAGGGAGACTCTCTCATCAGCGTGACACCTCTGAGTTGAGGGTTTTATGGGATCTGTCTGCTCCTTACAACTCCTTACAGCTCCTTACAACTGCTGTGTCTGCAGGCCATGGGAGATAAATTTGATCCAGTTTGCATTTTCAGGTGAACTTACCCAATCCATACTTTCCTAAACCTTGCACAAACTGAACCTAGCTGGTGTCCTGCTTTGGATGTCTTCCAATTACTTTTATCTCTTTGTTGTGCATACCTATTACCTGGCTACAGTGACCATGGGGACATGTGAAAGTAATAAGCACAGGCATCAGTGAAGTTGCATATTTTTAATTCAGGAAAAATGGCATTTCCTTGCTGGCTGTAACCACCTGGCATTCATGGAGCTCATTACTGTATTCTTATTTTTTCAAGAGGAACGATCAAGATTAACTCTTCTGCCTCTATGACTGTATTACACAAATGATTCCTAGTCCACCTTTGTTTCCTTTTTCAAACAACATCTAAGTGTTTCTAGCACTGTGAAGATAGATGCAGACAAGAGAAGAGTAGATTTAATGTTCAAGTGGGTTAGGTAGAATACATTTTGCATATCACATAGGGTACCTACATTAAAGGAAGACCCGAGAAGCAAGATAGCCATTTTTCAATTATGTGACAAATATGCTGTTTCTGATAGTCTTGACAGTAAAAGAAGAAGTTAGTAGTAAAGGATGAGAAAGAGCTGGAAACAGCAAGCTGTTTAGTGAAGTGGAATCAATGTTTCTAATATAGGACGTGGTCCATAACTGCCTCATCGTATTTGCAGCAGTAAGTATTTTGATTGTGTCTCTTCCTGCAGATATGAAGAACATGCCCCTCTTATTGCTAAAGTATTTTGATGTTTGCATTAGAACTAGTCCCAAAAGGGAAGTCGCATTGTGGTTAATTGAACTGGTTATTTGTGGTCACAACCATTTCAGCATTGGTGCAAGCTACAAATCAAAGGGGCCATGCCATCCTCTTGCATTATTCAACCAACTTTACACGGAAAAGATTTGAAATGATGTCTGTGAACCATATTACTCAAGGTGACATGTTAATGCATGAGTGATGGCATGAATTTCCTGGAGAAGATTTATTGTGCCTGTAAATCTAAATAAATATCTGAAGATGGCTATTTTTTTTTTTGCCAGAACTTGTACCCACATAATATACATTATTTAACACATTATATCATAAGTCAACATGAAGTGTCAACAGCTTATGTCTGCTGCATATTATATAATATATTCAAAGGAAAGGAAGTGTCTGTTTAGTGAGAGGGCATTTCATTTCCATATTTAAGTTTTCTTATTAATAATTGAGCATTTCAAACAGGGCAACTAAAATATCTTTTTAGTCATACAAGCATGTTATTCTGCTTTGAAATACATCTAGATGGAATACAACGCAGGCATTTCAAGTCTTATGAAGAGACATAAACTTGTATCAAGACTTTTCACTGACCTTGTCATAAGTTTTCAGTGGACTCGTTTGAAGTGTTTTCAGGTTTTAAGTGTCCTCAAGAATGAGAGATTTTTTTTTTTTAAAAAATGGCTTTTTTTGGGGGGGGAGGGGTGGTCTGCTTCCATTAATCTTACATAAGAAAGCATGCCCAAGTCGTCGTTCTATTCCTGTCTTCTCTAAGTGGTGGAAAGTTCAGAACAGAAATTACATGATGCTTGTTTTTCTTGGAGAAGCAAAAACTGGAATCTTTTCGGCAATATCAGGAAATGTGTTTGCCCGCTTTCATATGCTTTGGATCCCATTCCAAACATGCCTTGATCATTGGCCATCATGCCTAAATGCACAGCATCACTCCCAGTGCAGTCACATCAGATGATGCCCTTGCTGATTTCATTGGGACTATCTTTTCCCGTAGTTGAATAAGACTACCTTTGTCATAGGTCATTCCACCCATCAACAGGTTTGTAACATCATCTCACTACACCCATAAAGCAGAATGACACAGTTTGTTAAGACATGCAGAATAGTAAACAAGTGAAGAAATGTAACACAATGTCCCCCATGTTTGAATTCACCCTCTGACCATTAGCTATACTGGAGTTGGAGTCTGTAAGGCCACTAGTTCCCTAACCCTGCATGAAACTGGCAGCTTATGTAATTCTCTTCCTCTTGCCATGCATTCCAATATATGCACACCCCAATGATAATAATGATTTATTTATACCCTGCCCATCTGGCTGGGCAGCTTCCAACAGAGTTTTAAAAACATGATAAAACATCAAACATTAAAAACTTCCCTAAACATGGCTGCCTTCAGATGTCTTCTAAAAGTCAGCTAGTTGTTTATTTCCTTGAATATTATTTCCTTGACATCTAATGGGAGGGCATTCCACAGGGTGGGTGCCACTACTGAGAAGGCCCTCTGCCTGGTTCCATGCAACCTCACTTCTTGCAGTGAAGGAACTGCCAGAAGGCCCTTGGAGCTGGACCTCAGTGTCTGGGCTGAACAGTGGGGATGGAGATGCTCCTTCAGGTAGCTTGGTGGTGCTGCCAAGTTTTCATACTACAAGAATAAATCTTACTCCAAGTTTGCAGAACACGTGCATACAGTTAAAATTGGTTGTGTAAATTGGATTTTTAAAAATTTATGAAATTCCTCTAGATACCCAAGTTCCTTGAGATTTTTCTGTTTATATCTAAAAGTCTGTTAGCAGTTCTGCTGTAGCAGGTTTTCCTGTTATTTCCTTCCATGCGTTTGCAAGCATAGCCATTGTGTCACTATCCAAACAACTACTGGAGGAGGACTCCACCTGCTCAGCGCCTGAGGGCCCCAAGCCTGCCACTCACCACCTGACCCAGGGCGGGGCCTGATTAGCTCTTGGTGAGTTTTGTTTTTTGGTTAAATTGCTGTTATTTTTTACCTATATCATTTTAAACTGTGATATTAATGCTGTATTCTTAGTTTTAGATTTTGATTTATGTGGAAATTGTTTTCCATTTGGTTGTGTGTGTTTTTGATGTGGTTTGTTTATTGTTTATGACTTTTGTAAATACAGTGGTGCCTCAGGTTAAGAACTTAATTCATTCTGGAGGTCCGTTCTTAACCTGAAACTGTTCTTAACTTAAGGTACCACTTTAGCTAATGGGGCCTCCTGCTGCCACCGTGCCACCGCCGTGTGATTTTGTTCTCATCCGGAATCAAAGATCTTAACCCGAGGTACTAGTTCTGGGTTAGCAGAGTCTGTAACCTGAAGTGTTTGTAACCCAAGGTACCACTGTATGTAAATCTTGTCATGTTGTAAGCCGCCTTGAGCACTGTTTTTAACTGTGGAAAGGTGGCATACAAATAAAAAATGGTGATGATGATGATGGCCCCCCCCATTGGATTCTCAGACTATAAAAGTTCTGATAGTATGTAGCCAAAATGTGGCCTATATCCTCAATGGAATTTAAGATTTTAGTTTGATTTATATTAATCACAGACACCAGATGGAGCTGTTGCCTCTCCAAATACATGGTTGTTGTTTTCTGGGGAGACTATTTTTCTTCTAGTGTTATAAGGAAAAAGAGCTAAAAAACAAAAACAAAAGTACCTTAAGAATTCCTTTGCTTCTGTCCATGAGTGACAGTTTTTATTTACTAAGTTATCTCACATTCTTATCAGTATTGTAAAGAAATACCAACATGGAGGATTTTGTAATGTGAAAATTTAATTGACCATTAATAGAGTGATTAACCCATTAAGATACAGATGATATATCAGATTTGACTTCTCTAATCAGCTGAGAAGTCCAGTTTTCTGGCAGCACATACATTTAGTCACTGCACTTCCTTCCCTCTACAGAGTGCTACTTTTCGTTTCCTTTTATTAATCTATAGATCTGTTTTGATGATTCACTGCACATTCCTCAGCTTCAGGTCAAGTCTCTCCGACAAGTCACAATATCTTTTCAGAGAATTATGAGCACCAAGGATTATCTCCCACTGAACTTCTTAACAACAATATCTATATTAGAGGGCATCCCTGAGGAGAATCCACTTATCTCATATAAGAAGCTGTTCAGAAACCCTAGATGTCTTTAGTAAATCAAATTCAGCAGAGTTGCAATGGCTTGCAGGGAAAGAAATGGGGGCACGGAGGGACCGACTCCTTTACAGTCTGCTTTTAAACCCATGAAAGCTGGTGCCTGGGAAATTGCAGTGGAATCTGCTTCCTGGAAAAAAGTGTGGAATTAGAAAATTAATATACCACCCTTTTCACAACGCACAGGACGGTTTACATAAAATTCATGAAAACACAGTCCTTAAAAACACATAAAAACACAATAAAAACCATTGCCAATAGCCACAGCCACCAGGTCTCTCCTCCTCCAAATGCCACAAAAAGAGACGTATCTTAACTCGAAAGAGGTGGTAGTGTGTGACCCTCTTGAAGAGGTCCTCCCTAACTCCAGACGTTTTAGGAAATTATTGTTCAGTCTCAAATATTCCCTTCCGGGGGAAAGTGACTGAGAGGGTGGTGGCTGCAGATATACCTGCAGAAAGCAGATAATCTAGATTCATTCTGGCCTTGTTTGGGCAACAAAGCATCCTTGGTCACCCCAGTGGGTGACCATCAGAAGAGAGCAACAGGGAAAGTGCAACACTGTTGGTTCCAGTTTACATTTCAGTGGCTTTTGACACCATCAACAGCATTGACTATGGTGTTCTTCTGGAGCAATTCAATGAGGTGGGAGGTCCTGTATTACAGTGGTTCCATTTCTACCTCCAGGGTCACTATCCAAAAGTAGCACCAGGATGTGGTTGCTTGGCTCTATATCGTTTTGGAGCTCTGGGGTCCCACAAGGCTCCATTCTGTTTCCTTAGCTATTTGAAATCTATATGAACCCATTGGGAGCTGTCATTCTGGGATTGGGAGCATGGTGTCATCGCTATGTTGATCACATATGGCTCTGTCTCTCCATTCCATCAGAATTAGGATATGCAATGAAGGCGTTGGATAGGGGTCTTTAAGCAGAGGTAGTCTGGATGGAGACAACTACATGAGGCTGAATCCCAGTTAGATGGAAGTGCTGTGGGTTGGCAGTTCCTGTGTCCGGGAATTATGACTTGCTCTGAGAGGGGCTGCACTCACCTTGAAGGTTCATAGTATGGGAGTACTCCTAGGTTCCAACTTTTTACTAGAGCCTGAAGTGGTTTCTGTATCTAGGAATCCTTTGCCCAGCTTAGGCTGATTTGCCAGCTATGGCCATTCCTGAACCAGTACAGTCTGGCTTCAGTTGTGCATGCTCTGATGACCTTTTGTCTTGACTACTGCAATGTACTATATGTGGGGCTGCCCTTGAAGATGGTCTAGAACTAATGCAGAATGTGGTTGCTAGGCTGGTAAGGTGGGGCAGCGCAATGAGACAATGCATCACCAGTCCTGAATGCACTGACTGCCAGTGTGCTATCTGACCAAATTCAAGGCATTCAGTGTAGCATATAAAGCTTGTGAGCCACGTACTTAAAAGAGGACATTTCCTGATATCCACTATCTTGGACCCTATGGTCAGTAGGTGAGTCGTGGTTGGTGGCGCCACCATCAGGCGTTGCCTGGTTGACAATGACCTGTGGCTTGGCCTTTTCAATAGTAGTTCCCCATTTGTGGAATGCCCTCCCTTATGTGGTGCATCTGTCTCATTCATTATTGCTTTTCAGAAGGAATTTGAAAGCATTCCTGTTTACTCAGACATTTGGTGGCTGAAAAACACTTCCCTGACAGCTCTGAGATCATTGGATGAGATAATGTTTTTAACTGTTTTATAATGTTTTATATGTACAGTGGTACCTTGGATTAAGTACTTAATTCGTTCCGGAGGTCCATTCTTAACCTGAAACTGTTCTTAACCTGAAGCATCACTTTAGCTAATCGGGCCTCCTGCTGCCACCATGCCACCGGAGCATGATTTCTGTTCTCATCCTGAAGCAAAGTTCTTAACCAGAGGTACTATTTCTGGGTTAGCAGAGTCTGTAACCTGAAGCGTATGTAACCTGAAGCGTATGTAACCTGAGGTACCACTGTAATTATTTTATTATGGATGCTTTTGCTGCCTTGTGCTCCATCAGGAGGATATGTGGAATATAAATTGAAAATAATAATAATAATAATAATAATAATAATAATAATAATAATAATAAAAGTTACATTAATTAGCAGTGTGACAAATAATGTAGCAGAATGGAAAATGCAGCAGAATGGAATCCGTGTGGACTGGAGGTACAGACCTGAATGGAAATCTCAGTCTTCTTACATCCCTATCCGAAGTGCTGATTAAGATCTCCCCTGCCTCTACCAATAATTATAGCTACAGGTTGCAGTTCCCCATTTCAGTCACCCTGCAAGGGTGACCATTGGGTCCCTCTGTGAACCGCATCACCGACCATGACCGAAAAGACACCTCAGTTCCATAATACACCTTCTTATGGAAACAGATTTTTTAAAATGATCTTCCCAAAACTTTCTGCTCCACATGGGGAGTGAGGCATATGAAAGACTACGCTGGCAAATGATGAACAAAAAACAGATTGAAGATACCTCCTCTTTATAATGTAAAAGGAACTGACTTGTTACATTCAGGTGGTTTGATTACAATGTAATATGAGGACTTGTTTATTTTAATTCTCACTAGGGCCCTTTTTTGCCTCACCCATAAAGGGACCCAATGTTTTAGAATTATATGTAGTAATAAAAGGCAATTTATTGAATATTGCAGTGCTCTGGGCCCTTGGGTAATAACCTGCAACTCTTCAAACTCACAGGAGTGCTGGTGCCGAGTGCTTAATGACTGTTATAACCACCACAGTGAAAGAGAGTTACTTAAGTACATTTCAAAATGTATAGTAAATTGGGTGACAGTACAGATGTGTTCGTGTTTTGAGACAGCCTGGGGCTTTACACTGTCTGACAGAAGACCCTCTCCTAAATTGCACTTACAATTTAAGCCTTATCCCTTTGAGCCAAAAGGATGTTTTTAATATTCAAGGAAAAACTCTAGTATTGGCAACAGACCTCCTGGAATGAGTCAGCCTGCAGCTCGGAGCTTAGCTTTGCTCCCTTCCAGTACCTCATTATATCACACTTGTCACCTGTGGGGATAAATCAGCCCACTGTTTCCCAGCACACCTGCCTGCATCTGTTGCTGACTGTGGGATTGTGCCTTTTCCAAGAGCTGTGATTTCATGGTACACAAGGGGGGTTGAACTGATCAGTAGACGATGACTGGTAGGAGCAAAGAAAGAGCACTGTGCAACTGCTTTCGCATTTGACTGCTTTTGTTACCAAAAAAAGAGAGAGAAAAGGTTCTTATTTATGTCTAGTAACTCTGCACAACACAGAATCATACGATTGTAGAGTTGGAAGTGACCCTGAGACTCATCTAGTCCATTTCCCTTGCAATGCAGGAATCACAACTATGGCATCCATGACAGATGCCAATTCAACCTCTGCTTAAAAACTTCCCCTTCCAACATATTCATCACGATTCTCTTCTTGGTTTGACCAATTAATTGCTGATTGCTCACAGTGTAGTGTGGGCTGTGGGAGATTATAGAAGGAAAACTAGATAGATGTAATCTAGGTGCAATATTATACATCTATTATAGATGTAATATACCTGTAATATATCTTTTAAAGCGCACGTGGCACTGTGGTCTAAACCACAGAGCCTCTTGGGCTTGCCGATCAGAAGGTTGGCGGTTCGAATCCCCACGACGGGGTGAGCTCCCATTGCTCTGTCCCAGCTCCTGCCAACCTAGCAGTTTGAAAGCACGCCAGTGCAAGTAGCTAAATAGGTACCACTGTGGTGGGAAAGTAAACAGCCTTTCTGTGTGCTCTGGTTTCTGTCACAGTCTTCCATTGCATCAGAAGCGGTTTAGTCATGCTGGCCACATGACCCAAAAAGCTGTCTTTGGACAAACGCCAGCTCCCTCGGCCTGAAAGTGAGATGAGCGTCGCAACCCCATAGTCGCCTTTGACTGGACTTAACCATCCAGGGGTTCTTTACCTTTTTTAAAAAAAACAAAAACAAAACACCTTTCGATGTAATATATTCTATTTGAATTTGGGGAAATGTATAGCTCATGGCATCAGTGCTGGTGACATAGCCTCACACCAACATTAAGATTAAAATTCTGATTGCTAAAGCAAAGAGCTCCATGGCCAAAGAGGACAGAACTTAATGGAAAGCCTTTGGCTCCCTTGCTGCCATCTTTGACACACCATTGCTAAGAGTCTCTGTGGATGAAGCTCATTAGTTCTATTTTCATCCTTTTGCCTGCAAATAGTAAGACTGGCCTGGCTATGTATCGGTTGATGAAATGAAAGATGATTGACATTTATTAGTAGATCAGTTACTCTCCTGAATAGAGAGGCCATGCCATGAGGTTCATTTCATTCCTATAAAGAGGGCTGTGATTTTCAAAGACACCTATATGTAGTACTTTCAGAGTGCAGATTGCAGTATAACCCTTGTCTTACTCACCTTTAATTCTATGCCTGTTTAGAAGGGGAATTGAATGTGAAAAATGAGTAAAGCCTGCCTGCCATTTGTATTATCTGAAACCATCATTTACACTGCCTGGGTTACATTGTTTGGGTATTCCTCATGAACAAAATTGTGGCCAAACGTTTTTAACCACACCATGATCAGGACCCCAGAGGTCACATAAAGTTGTAATTTTTTTTAAAAAAGCATTTCTGTTTCTTGCAAGGTGCATTCATGCTGGTAACTTACTCAGCAAGCTTCTAGGTTTCATTTTTACAAACTTTATGAACACATTTAGCAATACTCAAGGATAACTCTTCCCTTATCTTCCCTTTACCCCCCTTTCTTACCTTTGCTTTATTTATCTATTTATCAAGATCAGGAATGAGGGAACATGCAGCCCTCCTGATGTTGCTCATCTCCAGCTCTGATCATCCCTGATATAAAATGCATCAACACCTGGGGGGTGATGGGTTCACCTTCTGTGATTTAGATGTAATTATAGTTTAATAAAAAGGCATATAATTTAAAGGATCCACTGTATTATTATTTTTTTAAACACTTTAATAATATTTACTAGCAAGTAAGGGTTGAAGCAACCAGGTCACCTACCATTACAGCCTATGATCCACATCTAATTATCCTGGGAGAGTTAAGAAATTCTGCACTGTACTAAATTTAGAAGCTCGCATTTGAGCCTGTGAATTTGCCTTCATGAACTTGCCTCATGGCTGTTTATAGAAGACTAGGACAAGAGGGATTGTATGAGTGATACACTCTTGTATGTGCTAGTTTTCCCACTGTGCCACTTGTGGTTATTCTCTGTGATTCAGTTTAATCATCTTCACACTGTTAGATAGAGGCTACACACACACAAACACACAGAGGAACAGAGGGAGAAGCGGGAAATTAGTGTACCAGTAGACTCACTCACTGCAGACATCAGTGAAGAAGGAAACAAAAAAAAAAAAAAGAAAAGAAAAAGAAAAACAACAACATGCTTTTCCGAGACATGAAAGCAAAATGCCAGTTGGGACTTTGTAGCACATCCCCGAAACTATTGTCGCCTGACTTGGCTTGACAGCATTAGAAAAGAAATCACTTCCTCGCTTTGGAAATATGCATTTAAATGTGAGTTTCATTAAATGCACAACAGTATGTTGCTACCTGTTCTAGTCAAGTCTGATAATGAATATGATGCAGAGATAATGCACTTGTCTGGCCTTGTAAATGTTCAAAGTGGGGGGAGGAGAAATCAAGATTGGATTGCGCAAGTGAAAACGGGGATGAATAGGCCTGTTACAAGCAATTTGACTCTAATACCCTTAATTACTTGGTTGCATGAATGAGAAACCCATCCAGTAAGGGGGAAAAAATTAAGACTCCTTGACACTTAGGAGCAGCCAATAATGTTTCATTTTGAGAAGCTTTGGTCACCCGCAGTTAACAGCAAGTCTCTGCAGAAGATAATCAAATAGATAATGGAGGATTAGTGTTACTGTCAACTTGAATGTATAAATGGTTCTCAAAGAAATTAAAGTCTACAACTGAAGCAGCACAAGTACTTTCAGGACTAAATCTCAAGCACACAGCTGAAAATCCCCCGGGGTGAGAGGGATTTTTTTCTATGAATCAAAGCATAACAGTGGTCAATAGTTATTACTTACATAAAGGGTTGGATTGACTATTATCCTAAGCATGCTGTTGAGCAGGGAGACAGCTGGATTTGGACTTCCACAGCCAACCTTGCAGAGAGTCTGCTTGTCCTTCCCATGGCATAGGGAAGGCTGCCTATTCTCTTGTCACACGATTGGCAGAGGGTTCAGAAGGAAAAACACTTATGTGTTCTTAACAGCGTGTTTGGAAGTGTAAAGGTAGACAGTTCCTAGGAAAGGGGGCTGCTTTTGTGGGGGTGCAAGCACTAGATTACATGTAGAAGCTGTGCAGAGCCACAGAACTAAGTTCCACATTGGTCTAAATCAGCAGTTCACAAACTTTTTCTGGCCAGCCCCCAACCCTATAAAAAGCATTATTCAGAACAGGGGTTTGCATGACCCACTGAGGAAGATGATATCACAATAAAGTTCAAAACAGTAACAATTAATTGCACATCTATGCAAAATCCAGTTAAAACTATTTGGTTTAATGAATTCAACAAAACTGATAGGCTTGATTCAGCTTTTCAAAGTCTGATAGTTATATATATAGAGAGAGAGAGAGAGAGAGAGAGTGTGCAAAGGTACACATACCCCTAAACATTTTGTGAATCTTTGTACTTTTGTCCATTTACTGTATTTATTTTCCCCAGTTTGAACTATAAAATGGTGATTTTCTTGAGTCAAAATGAGAGTACCCCTAAGCATTTTTTAAAGAAAAAAAGCACTGTAATACATCCACTGTTGTTGTTGTTTAGTCGTTTAGTCGTGACCGACTCTTCGTGACCCCATGGACCAGAGCATGCCAGGCACTCCTGTCTTCCACTGCCTCCCGCAGTTTAGTCAAACTCATGCTGGTAGCTTCGAGAACACTATCCAACCATCTTGTCCTCTGTCGTCCCCTTCTTCTTGTGCCCTCCATCTTTCCCAACATCAGGGTCTTTTCCAGGGAGTCTTCTCTTCTCATGAGGTGGCCAAAGTATTGGAGTCTCAGCTTCAGGATCTGTCCTTCCAGTGAGCACTCAGGGCTGATTTCCTTAAGAATGGATATGTTTGATCTTCTTGCAGTCCATGGGACTCTCAAGAGTCTCCTCCAGCACCATAATTCAAAAGCATCAATTCTTCGGCGATCAGCCTTCTTGATGGTCCAGCTCTCACTTCCATACATCACTACTGGGAAAACCATAGCTTTTACTATACAGACCTTTGTTGGTAAGGTGATGTCTCTACTTTTTAAGATGTTGTCTAGATTTGCCATCGCCTTTCTCCCAAGGAGCAGGCGTCTTTTAATTTCGTGGCTGCTGTCACCATTTGCAGTGATCATGGAGCCCAAGAAAGTAAAATCTCTCCCTGCCTCCATTTCTTCCCCTTCTATTTGCCAGGAGGTGATGGGACCAGTGGCCATGATCTTTGTTTTTTTGATGTTGAGCTTCAGACCATATTTTGCGCTCTCCTCTTTCACCCTCATTAAAGGGTTCTTTAATTTCTCCTCACTTTCTGCCATCAAGGTTGTGTCATCTGCATATCTGAGGTTGTTGATATTTCTTCCGGCGATCTTAATTCCGGCTTGGGATTCATCCAGCCCAGCCTTTTGCATGATGAATTCTGCATATAAGTTAAATAAGCAGGGGGACAATATACAGCCTTGCCGTACTCCTTTCCCAATTTTGAACCAATCAGTTGTTCCATATCCAGTTCTAACTGTAGCTTCTTGTCCCACATAGAGATTTCTCAGGAGACAGATGAGGTGATCAGGCACTCCCATTTCTTTAAGAACTTGCCATAGTTTGCTGTGGTCGACACAGTCAAAGGCTTTTGCATAGTCAATGAAGCAGAAGTAGATGTCTTTCTGGAACTCTCTAGCTTTCTCCATAATCCAGCGCATGTTTGCAATTTGGTCTCTGATTCCTCTGCCTCTTCTAAATCCAGCTTGCACTTCTGGGAGTTCTCGGTCCACATACTGCTTGAGCCTACCTTGTAGAATTTTAAGAATAACCTTGCTAGCGTGTGAAATGAATACATCCACACCCACACTTTATTGTCTTGAAGAAGTTGTCTCTGCTTCTCAGGGCCTCGTGGTTTTTCAGAAGCCCCCATGGTGGCAGTTGGCTGAGGAGGGGCCACCACTGGGAACTGGACACATTTCTCAATAAATTGCATATTAATCATATGCAGGCCGTGCTCATTATCTTTTCCTCACCACTGACCTATTCACCATACTTTTAGAATTAGCAAGAAGGGCTTCCGAATTATGGGGTTTTTTTTCCAGGGCAAGACTTGAACGTCATTTTCTCTCTTTCTGAAATCAGTCATGGAGAATAATCTTTGAATCTGACACCCCATTTCCTGCCTTTTGTGGTTTCACTTGACAAAGACACCGAGACTTAAGTGTCGCTGCTTAGTGAGTTGGTACCAAATTTAGTCACGAAAGCATTATCCTTCTGAAGCAATTTTGTTATGAACCAAGTTAATAGGTGAATTTTCATTTCCCATTTTCTACTTTGTCAAACATAACTATAGCTATCGTATTTAGTTGTGTCAGAATAAAAAAAGCACCTGACATGAGTGCAGGGCACCTTGCAGCCTTCCCTGACTCTCAGTACCACTGCCATGACAAGTAAATAGGCACATCAATGAATTGGCTAATATTTTGAGTATTTTCTTTCAGTCAGTGTATAGTTATAACCACTCACTGGCCATTCATGTGTGTGCATGTGCATACACACACACACACTGAATGGTAGATTAGATTAGAATGGATGCTCATCCACACAGGAAAACATGCAAATAGAGAATGATCCTTAAAATAGATGTCCACAGAGCCCTGATGCTGGCTTCCTAATCTTCTATATTAAGGGAAGGCAACTTCTGCAAGGGGAAGGCTTAACAATTACACTTAGCAATGGGGGCCTACATGGGAAGGGAAGGCTTCCCTTCTCAAGTAGGCCCCCATTGCTAAGTGTAATTGTTTAATTGTACATTGAAATGGAAAACAATTCTGTAATATGTCTGTATGTATACAATGTAGCTTGGCCTGGAAACTTCCACTGAAGCTAAACAAGAGGTGCATGAGAAGTTAATGATTAGTAGGGCTGGATCTCTGCTGCCTGAGTCACATGAAAAGTATTCTATTACAAGTCTGTGCATATGATATAATTTGTAGGTCTCCATCTTGCGTGTGTTAGTCTTTGTTCTGAAGCCACAGGAGATAAAGGATGCACTAATTCTCTCTCTAGGAAAACAGCCTCAGGCTAATGGAGGTTGTTTGGAGGAGAAGCAGGATTTTGATTTCTAGCTCTGGATGCACTATATTTCATAAGGTAAAATATTTTACCTGTGCTGGGATCAGCATATGATATTATGCAACTATCAGAATGCAACTTTTATTTGTTTCAAGTTGTTTTGAAGTAAAGTTCTGTAGTAGAGCTTTTGAACTGTATGTTTGGACCGGGCAATTTTTATTGGAAGAGGAGTCAGTTTTTAAGCATCCAGTTTGCTTCCATATGCGCAATATTAATAACTTCAATACCCACATGGTTTACAAACCTGGAAGAGCAGGGTTCTGAATTGCACAGGGAACCCACATGAGCTCAGCAGGTTCCCTGCTGCAGAAGTTCCCCTTCCAACATGGAATTTGCTGCAGCCACTGCCTTGGGTGTTATGGAGGAGAGGCACCCTGTCACTCATGTCATCACATATGGAGTTGTGGAGAAGAATGACTGAAAAGGGCTGATATGCAAATATAATATGGGTTTCACTTGTAGCTGTAGTCATCGCCTATGCTGCAAAGGATTCCCAAAATATATAAGCACCTATTCATAAATCATGTTGATTAGCATATAGCATTTGCAAAACATCTGTCTTTAAACTATGGATTATTTGTCCAATTATAACAATTCATGCACAATTCCCAATCAATACAACATGAAGGGTTCCAGGAGTTGAGTATCCAGCTCATGCAGTGCACAATGTTTCTGTTGAAAATTTCACGGAGATCAAGCAAGAGTACTTCTCATGTATGAACATTTGCTAGGATACACAGATCTTCCTTTCTAAACCTGGGCAATCATAGTTCTTAAATGCTCTTATTATTTCCTTTATTTTGCTACAGATTACACATTCTGTGCTCTTTTTGTCATTTCAGGGTCTGATGTAAATCCTTCTCATTATCTTAATCAAATTGTAAGAATCCATCTTGCTGGTTAATTGCCTTTGCAAAACCTAGTCTGTTAGGTCAAAGCACAGTTCATGATAAGACCCTTTGCTCCTGTGCAAATTAATAAAATAAAATAAATGCCATATTGCCCAGTAGGTTTCCTTGCAAGACCTTAGCTCTGTTGCAAGCATGCTAAGCCAGACATTTCTAGATATGCAGCCGCTTGTCAGCTCTATTTTAAATCCATATTAAAAATGTCTTAAGCAAGTTATATTAAATTCACATTCCCCTATACTAACTAATTAACAGATTTAAAATCCCCTTTATGAGAGTTAATGCTTGCATCCTGGACAACTTCCAAGGTAATTACGTCCTGCCTCCCTAAATTTCCTTGCAGTTTAATTGGAATGCACCACCTTCTTTGCACAAAATTGGGAAAGTATTGCGTAAAATTGGAGACAATGCTCGACCCATCCTCAAAGGAGCTGTATTTTCCAATTTCAATTAAAACAGTGTGTGAGGAAAAAAATATATAAAAGCCTTAATAAATGTGGCAAATTTAGGAGAAAAGGGAAGAAGGGGAAAAACAGTAGACAGACAGATACAAGGCATTTTGATGTGGGCAGAAACATTTATGTATTGTTGAATGAGGATAATATGTAGTATCTGGGAATACTGTCAGTGACAGCTCAGCACTGTCCCGAAAGAAGAAACAGTGGCTAAACCTCAGCAGTTGAGTTCTCCTATAAGTCTCCACCACAGAGAGGGGAACACTATAGAACTTCTAGGACAGGGATGGGGAAACTGTGGACCTCCAGATGTTGTTGGACTCCAACTCCTAGCAACTCCTGCCATCCAGGCTAATGGTCAGGTATGATGGGAATCCATCAACTTCTGAAGAGTCACAAGTTCTCCATTCCTGCTCTAGAAATTTTAATGTCTCAGGTCTCATCTCTAACTGGATCTGTAAAGTCTATTGCAGGCATAGGCAAAACCTGGCCTTCCAGATGTTTGGGACTACAATTCCCATCATCCCTAGCTAAAAGGACCAGTGGTCAGGGATGATGGGAAATGTAGTCCCAAACATCTGGAGGGCCGGAGTTTGCCTATGCCTGGTCTATCGTTTCCAGGGAGTGAGAAATTTCAGGACTACCTGCTACACTTGTGACAGCGCTGCCACCATATGGAGAATTTACCACCTCGCGCTTCCATCACATTTAGAGGTACCTATCATGGCAGTTTCCTTCATTACATTAGCGCTTTCTAGGCTTTCAGTCTGTGTACACTCAACACAGCTGGGGGCTCATGGTTTAAGGCCCTGCCCCAAACTACAGTTGTTTGTTTGAATGTGTTACATGTTACAGTTGTACAACTGTGCACAACTTCAAATGAATGTGCGCAGGTTGTGGGCAGTGCATATCATTTGCCCCTCCCAATGTGTGTTCATTACTAGTCTACAACTCCTATCACTTACATTGGCATGGCCAATAAGTCAGGAATGATGAGATAATGATGATGATAATTTATTTATACCTTGCCCATATGGCTGGGTTTCCCCAGCCACTCTGGGTGGCTTCCAACAGGATATTAAAAACACAATGAAAGATCAAACATTAAAAACTTCCCTAAACAGGGCTGCCTTCAGATGTCTTCTAAAAGTCAGATAGTTGTTTATTTCCTTGACATCTGATGGGAGGGCATTCCACAGAGCAGGTGCCACTGCCGAGGAGGCCCTCTGCCTGGTTCCCTGTAACCTCACGGTGAGGGAACCGCAAGAAGGCCCTCAGCGCTGGACCTCAGTGTCCGGGCAGAACGATGGGGGTGGAGACACTCCTTCAGGTATACTGGGCAAAGGCCATTTAGGGCTTTAAAGGTCAACAACACTTTAATTGTGCTCGGAAATGTACTGGGAGCCAATGTAGATCTTTCAGGACCAGTGTTATATGGTCTTGGTGGCCACTCTCAGTCATCAGTCTAGCTGCCACATTCTGGATTAATTGTAGTTCCCGAATCACCTTCAAAGGTAGTCTGACATAGAGCACATTGCAGTAGTTCAAGTAGGAGATAACTAGAGCATGCACCACTCTGGTGAGGCAGTCCACGGGCAGGTAGGGTCTCAGCATGCGTATCAGATGGAACTGGTAGACAGCTGCCTGGACACAGAATTGACTTGCATCTCCATGGACAGCTGTGAGTCCAAAATGACTCCCAGGCTGTGCACCTGGTCCTTCAGGGGCACAGTTACCCCATTCAGGACCAGGGAGTCCTCCACACCAGCCCGCCTTCTGTCCCCCCAAAACAGTACTTCTGTCTTGTCAGGATTCAACCTCAATCTGTTAGCTGCCATCCATCCTCCAACTGCCTCCAGACACTCACACACGACCTTCACTGCCCTCATTGTTTCCGATTTGAAAGAGAGGTAGAGCTGGGTATCAGCCGCATACTGATAAACACCCAGCCCAGACCCCTGACAATCTCTCCCAGCGGCTTTGTGTAGATGTTAAAAAGCATGGGAGAGGACGGAACTGTGAGGCACCCCACAAATGAGGGCCCAGGGGTCCAAACACTCATTCCCCCCCACTCTTTCTGGACACGGCCCAGGAGGAAGGAGCGGAACCACTGTATAACAGTGCCCCCAGCTCCCAGCCCCTCAAGACAGACCAGAAGGATGTCATGGTCGAGTTGTAGTCCATAAAATATGGAGGGACAACTCAGTCGGTAGAGCATGAGACACTTAATCTCAGGGTTGTGGGTTTGAGCCCCACATTGGGCAAAAGATCCCTGCATTGCAGGGGCTGGACTAGATGACCCTTGTGGTCCCTTACAATTTTACAATTCTATTCTATGTTGTCTGTCCATGCAGTTTAATATGACATCTGTGATATGTTGCCCTAGCATAGCTTCTTGATTTAATAAAGCTGTAATTTGTTTTTATCCTGCTCTGAGCATAGCTCCTATCTCTCTCTTCCCACTATATGTACCTACAGAAGATAAATGTAGTCTCATAAAAAGTCTGCTTTTTTATTTTATTTTATTTATTTTATTTTATTTCTGTGGTGAGCTATCTGTAACAGAAACACACACACAAAGACCCACTATGAATCAAATGCTGTCTTACTATTTGATATTTTCCATGTAAAAGGCATTTTATCTTTCATGTCAAAGCCACAAGGATTTTAATCGTGTTACATCCTCAAGTTATAGTCTTTAATTCCTATCACTAAAACCAAAATTTAGTGATTCTAGGGCGGGGGGGGGGGGGCTTGCAGATTATAGCCTACAGTGATTTACCCATGTATAACATTGCAATTTGCAGCTTTAATTGCTACATTCATAGTAGCACTTTGTGCCTGTTTACTTCTCAAATAAAGAAGAGATCTGTTTATGTTTCTAACATGAGGGTTCCTCTTTGGCTCCACCTGTGTTGCATGTACAGCTCAGCATGTGTGTAAGTGCCTTACTGTCATTAATTTCCCTTTTCTTGCTGGCCCCCTCCCGTGCACATGCACACGGACTCTGGTGGAAGTGGACTGTGTGCCCCATGTATGAATGTATGTATACATGTGTAGGGATGCATGTCCGCGTGGCGCGTGGCGTGGTACGGGTGGCGCTGTGGTCTAAACCACTGAGCCTCTTGGGCTCGCCGATCGGAAGGTCGGTGGTTCGAATCAGCATGATGATGTGAACTCCTGTTGCTCAGTCCCAGCTTCTGCTCATCTAGCAGTTCGAAAGCACACCAGTGCAAGTAGATAAATAGGTACCGCTGCGGTGGAAGATAAACGGCATTTCTGTGCTCTCTGGTTTCTGTCACGGTGTTCCGTTGCGCCAGAAGCGGTTTAGTCATGCTGGCCACATGACCTGGAAAGCTGTCTGTGAACAAATGCTGGCTCCCTTTATCACATTTGAACTGGTCACTTAAAAAAACAACACCCCAAAACCCTTCCATCCACAGCTTTATGAATGTGTGGTAAAACATTTTCTTTATAGAACTTTTCGTTTTGATATTATGTGTGGCATCAATGAGTAAAACACCTTCTGGCAAAGCATGATTATTTCAGGATGACAGGGAGATGACAACAAGGTTTGTGTGGTTAGGAGAAAATTCTGAATCTCAAATGAACAATGTCACCAGGTAGAATTATGAAACACACTGCCCACAGAGAGGAGAGCAGATCAAAGTTGGAACTATTTAATAATACATGCTCATTTTCTTATGCATTTCTCCCTACAGAATCCTTCTCTCTTTAAAGCCCAGGGAGCCTTTGCTCAGAGTCAAGCTAAGATAAAAAGGAGCAGACACAGGCATTCTAAGCAGGCACACTCAAAATGGAATATGGGCTAGTGCCCTGTCTGCAACAATTGTCAGACGCTTTATCCTGTTTTACTTACATTTGACCTGTGTTGCTCCATGACCTGAAATTTAGTACTCGAATATCTGAGGTTGCACACATTCAGGGTTTATTATGGATGGGTGGAGGGAATAAAAGACCTCTACTTGAAGAAAGATGTGGTACATGAAGGCCACTCATCACAAACCCCCATAAATAGGTAAGGAACGGCACATCTGTCCATTTTGATTTCCTCTCAATTTCTCATTTTTACCAATCATACCACTCTGCATTTCTGCATCAGTTTACAACTTTTTTAAAAAAAAATCCTCGTGAAAACCCAGCAGCATTTTGTTGTGAATTTCTCCTAATAGGAATTTTTGCATCTTATTCTCATTAATATATGCATTTTCATGCACACTTTACTTCTGCATATGCATTTTTGTACACATACCTGGTTGGAGAACTGCATTGCAAAATTCATAGAACTGAGAATTTCAAAGGCTGACTGCGTTTTGGTTTTCATGTTGTTTTGGAAACAGTGAATGGGGTAGGTTCACTTTCTGAGGCAAACTGAATGTAATTCTCCCATTTGCGCTTCGAGATCCCCAACCACCGCCCAAAAAATGAAGACACAGTTGTCAGGGAACTGCCATCGGAGAGACAGGTGGTGGACAGGCTACAGGAGAATAGGAGAGAATCTGCAGTAGAAGAGGGAACCAGCAGGGGGAGTGCAGGAGTCACAGCGGAGGGGAGGCTCTGGGATGCTTCCAGTGAGAGTAGTGGAGAGGTAACGGGACCCCCGTTGGGAACGCCCACCCTTCGCCGGAAACTGTCACGCAGAGAGTCTCGAAAGCGCATGTCTGTCAAAGAGCTTTTATGTTGGCGTAAATTCCGTAGACGCCCACTGTCAGATTCTACCAGCGACTGACGGAGTCATGCTTTGGGGGCTCCGTTAGTGCATCGGTTTGGATGACCAGCCAAACCCCAGAGGGATCAAGCTTTTACGCACAAGCAGCTCACTATCCCATCCACAGCAATCTGACAGTCTTTGAAAGCAGCTTGTGCAAGCAGAAGGCATCATGAGCGAACCATCCGGAACCGGAGGAGCAGGAGCGGGAGCTGGCGCAGATCCAAGCCTGGAACAAAGGTACAGGGCGTTGGAGGTCCAGCTGGCACTGCAAACGGCGAGGCTCGAGGAGAGGAGGGCTCAAGATGCAGATAAGGGGAAGACCACCCCACTTGCCAGACGGGTGCCTGGACTGGTGCAGAAATTTGGGGGGGATCCCCGGAACTATCAAGCCTTTAGGACAGAGATGCAATATGCTCTCAATCTACTGTTTGATGACTTCCCCGACGAGAACTCTAGAGTGGCGTACGTGATTGGCCATCTAGAGGGAGGGGCGAGGGACTGGGTTCGGCCCCTGATGGCAGCCAATAATGAAATCTTAAAGGACACAATGAAGTTTTTCCGCGCCATGGACTTGATGTTTTCCAGCGAGATCGAGCAGGGAGTGGTGCGCAGGCAGTTAATGGCGTGTAAACAGGGGAGCCGATCTGTACGTGAGTACTGGACTGAGTTCACCATGCTGATTCATAGACTTGGGTGGGACCTTGCTAGTGAACCTATTCAAATGCTGTTTGAAGAAGGTCTCTCTCCGGCAGTGAAAGATGAACTTTCCCGGGCGCCTAGGGCGGAGTCTATGGATCAGCTGACTAAATCAGCGCTGTCCATTGGGGCACGCCAGGAAGCTAGAGCTATGGAAAAGCGGGAAGGAAAGGGGGAACGTTGGAAGGACTTCCGCATTCCAGAGATTCCGGAGCAGCCTTTCCCGCCAGCAGAGCCGATGGAACTTGGAACAGCGCGCGCGCGCGCAGTTTCAAACACCAGTGAAGGGCGGAAGAAGGAGGGAAAGAGCGGCAAGAGATGCTATCTCTGCCAACAGCCAGGTCACTTTGCCAGAGTCTGTCCGCAAAGGAAGGAATGGCAAGGGATGGCGGGAACTGTTGGGGGGAAGGAGGAAGAAGAAATCACGGAGCCAGTAAAAGCCAACGCCTGGTTGCCAACATCAGGGCACAGCAGCCAGGCCAGGGAGTAATGAATGTGCCCACGCCAGAACCTCCAAGACCAGCGCTTGTGATAGAGGTGTTGCTGGAACTGGCAAACGGACACCCACTGAAGATAAAGGCGCTATTGGATTCAGGTAGCTCATGTAATTTCATGAGCAAAGAGTTTGCAGCTGCACACCAAATACAGACTATCCCATTGAGTAAGCCTTTGCAGGTTACCACGATTGATGGGAGGGAGCTGTTGGGAGGAGAAGTGAGCCAACAGACTGTACCAATGATAATGAGGGTGGCACGACACACCGAACTGATAGCGTTTAACGTAGCCACCTTGGGAGGAGCTCCTATTATCTTGGGTATGAGCTGGCTGGCGCTACACGATCCGCTAGTAGGCTGGCATCAGAGAGTGGTTTCCTTTGGATCAGCACATTGCCTAGAACACTGCAAGGAGGGAGAGGCTCAGGCAGGCGCCAGGGGCACTCTAGCAGGGATGGAAGTGATGGACAAAGGGAGGGTGCCACCACAATACGCTGACTTGCTTGACGTATTCAGCGAAAAAGAAGCAGATAAACTGCCCCCGCACAGACCCTTTGATTGTCAAATTACCTTACTCCCAGGAGCACAATTGCCAGTTGGCAAGCTGTATGCAATGTCAGACAGTGAGATGCAGGAGTTAAGGGAGTTCATTGACAAGAATCTCAAGCGAGGTTTCATCAGAGAGTCACGAGCGGTGGGGGGCAGCCCAGTGTTCTTTGTGGACAAAAAAAACACGGGCAAGCCCAGGCTTGTATGTGATTTCAGGGCCCTAAATGCAGTGTCAGAACCAGTGACTTTCCCTATGCCCAGAATTGATGACATTCTAACACGGGTGAGAAAAGGGAAAATTTTTACCAAGCTGGACCTTAGGGGGGCATATAACTTGATACGTGTGAGAAAGGGGGATGAGTGGAAGACCACTATGTTCACCCCCTTGGGGGCCTTTGAGTACACCGTTATGCCTTTCGGATTACAAGGGGGCTCCGCCTGTTTTCAATCATTCATGAATCACGTCCTGGGGCCACTGCTCTACAAGAACTGCGTAGCGTTCTTAGATGACGTTCTGGTGTACTCAGACAATGAGGAGCAGCATGTGCGAGATGTAAGAGAGGTACTGAGCAAGCTGCGAGAAAACCGGCTGTGGGTGAAACTGGAGAAGTGTCAGTTTCATACCAAGGAGGTGGAATTCCTGGGGTACCGGTTGTCTGACAAGGGATTGGCCATGGATCCCAGCAAGGTTCAAGCGGTACTGGAATGGAAAACACCAAAGACCAAGAAGGACGTGCAAAGGTTCCTGGGCTTCGGAAACTTCTATAGGAAGTTCATCAAAAACTTTGCCCATTTAACAGCGCCCATCACGGATTGTCTTAGTAGCAAAAAGAAATTTGTTTGGACGGGAGAAGCGCAACAAGCGTTCGAACGCTTAAAGCAGGCGTTTGCGTCGGAAGAGCAACTCTTGCACGTGGATCTACAACAACCAATGAGAGTGGAGACTGACGCGTCAGACCGAGCGGTGGGGGCCGTTCTTCTCCAGCCGGGAAAAGATACGTCTGAATGGAGACCGTGTGCATTCTTCTCGCGGAAGTTGAACAAATCAGAGAGGAACTACACAGTGTACGACTGAGAACTGCTCGCCATTCATGAAGCATTCCGGAAATGGCGGCACTTGCTGATTGGGGCGCAGCACAAGGTTCAAGTCCGAACTGACCACAAAAATCTGGAATACTGGAGAACAGCCCGAGTGCTGAACCAGAGACAAGTGAGATGGGCCCAGGAGTTCTCCAAATTCCACTTTGAGATTCGTTACGTGCCCGGCTCCGAGAACGTGAGGGCGGACGCTCTTTCCAGGAAACCTGAGTACTTAGAGGGGAAGGGAGCGCCTGAGGCAAGGCATGTAATCCCTGAAGACCGCTGGGTGTGTGGGGCGGCATTGGTGGGGCAGAGGGAACTGATAGAGGGTACGGAGAACGATGAATACGCCCAAGAGAAACTCAGAGAGCTCCGGAGGACAGAGGAGAACACAGGGGGGTTCGAAGAAAAGAACGGGGCGTTGTATTACAAAGGGGCACTGTACATACCCGACGGGGAACTGAGGGGCAGAGTACTCAAGCAGTTGCATGACAGCCCCACAGCGGGACATTTTGGACAGCACAAAACCATGTGGTTGGTTACCAGGGAGTTTTGGTGGCCCAAGGTGAGGGAGGACGTACGGGAATATGTCAGGGGTTGCGACAGGTGCCAGCGAGCGAAAGGAGAGAGGGTGGCGCCAGCGGGGCTATTACAACCCTTACCCACGCCCGAAAGGCCATGGGAGGCAGTATCCATAGATTTTATGACGGACCTGCCAAAATCCAAAGGCAAAACAGCTGTCATGGTGGTGGTAGATCAATTAACCAAGATGTGTCATTTTATAGCTTGTTCACATGCAGTCACAGCGGAGGAAACCGCCAAGTTGTTTGTAGAACATATTTTCAAGTTGCATGGCGCCCCCTTGAGGGTGGTCAGCGACAGAGGGAAACAATTTACTTCCAGGTTCTGGAGGAAACTTATGAGCTTACTGCACGTAGAACTCAATTTCTCAACTGCCCGGCACCCAGAAACCAATGGGCAAGCGGAAAGGGCAAATGGGGTTTTACAACAATACCTGAGGTGTTATGTAAAAGACAGAGAAAATGATTGGGTGGATAAGTTACCTCTAGCAGAATTTGCCTACAACAACGCGGAGAACGTGTCCACAGGGATGAGTCCCTTCCTGGCAAATTATGGGTGTCACCCCCGGGCATTCCCAGGAGAGGGAGGGGAGAGGTGGAGCGTGCCGGCGGCGGAATATTTTTTTGAAGAGATGGAGGCGATCCACCGTCAGCTTCAACTTAACTTAGAGAAAGCCAAGGAAGAATATAAGAAGCAAGCAGACAGAAATAGGAGGGAAGGTGAAACTATAAGGGTGGGGGACCGGGTGTGGTTGTCCACCCAAGGGCTACCGTTCAAGGGCGGGAGTAAGAAATTGAGGCCCAAAAGATTGGGACCCTTTGAGGTCATACAGCAGGTCAACCCAGTGGCATTCAAACTCAGGCTGCCCAGTCACATGAAATTACACCCAGTATTTCACAGGTCATTACTGTCGCCGTACCGAGAGGGACGCGAGTGGGGGGAGCGTGAGAGAGAGGCCACCCAAACGCCCGTGATAGAAGAGAGAGAGCGCGACATGAACGTGGCAGGAATCATTGATTCCAGGTGGAAGGGGAATCAGGTGGAATATCTGGTAGAATGGGAGGGGGAAGCAGAGTCGGAAAACACTTGGGTACCAGCAGAGGTAGTCAATGACGAGGTTTTAATAGAAACATTTCATCAGCGTTTCCCAAGAAAACCGCAACCCGTGGCTCGATTTAGAAGGGAACACTTTGGGACCACCGATGAGGAAGGAGAGTTTGAAGGGTTCCCAGAGTCAGGGGTGGGTGAAGAAGCCGACTCCGACGAAGAAGAGGAAGACGGGGAGAGAGACGGTACGCCGTGGCTGGAAGTGTTAGAATCCTCGGACGACGAGGAGAGTTCCTTCAGGGGCTTTCCGCCCTCACCGCCAGTGGGAGAGGAGGCGGGAGGGGGTGAAGGGGGCCCTGGGGGGGAGGTGGATGTCAGGGAACTGCCATCGGAGAGACAGGTGGTGGACAGGCTACAGGAGAATAGGAGAGAATCTGCAGTAGAAGAGGGAACCAGCAGGGGGAGTGCAGGAGTCACAGCGGAGGGGAGGCTCTGGGATGCTTCCAGTGAGAGTAGTGGAGAGGTAACGGGACCCCCGTTGGGAACGCCCACCCTTCGCCGGAAACTGTCACGCAGAGAGTCTCGAAAGCGCATGTCTGTCAAAGAGCTTTTATGTTGGCGTAAATTCCGTAGACGCCCACTGTCAGATTCTACCAGCGACTGACGGAGTCATGCTTTGGGGGCTCCGTTAGTGCATTGGTTTGGATGACCAGCCAAACCCCAGAGGGATCAAGCTTTTACGCACAAGCAGCTCACTATCCCATCACACACAGTGACACAGGATTTTAGTTTAAGTTATTGGGCAAAATTTAGGGCACAACTTTATTGAATACAGAATGTGAGTGGTATTGGCTTAGGCATTGGAATCATCCAAACTATATCAGACTCCCACCTGCATCACAGGGAATCTGATAAAAGGATGAAACACCACCAGAGGGAGCCCCACCAATGCGGACTGACTCAAGCTCACCCCAGGTGCCCCGTGGAGTCCTGGTATGGGCCTAGCCTCCACCGTGGGGTTTCAAACAAGACCCAGGCCAACCCCTGATTCCTTTAATTGAATACCCTTGAGCTTGGAGGGGCAGGTGATGGCCACCCCTCCCCTCCCCACACATTGCTGATCCAATGCCTAACCGCCTAACCTTACAAAGTTGTGACGATTGCTACGCGGTAGGCGAAAACCAAATGGCTCTGCCAATCTGCCAGATGGAAAAATTCCTACCAGGCCCCCATTGCAAAACAGGCAACCAACAACGTCCATAGGAAGGCCAACGCACCAGATAAAGGGGTGGGTGGGTGGGTGATCCGCTACGTGAAGGCAAAGAGGTCCAGCAAACATCGCGCAGGAATTAAATAATGTTTCGCGGCCACCCCCCAAGCCAAGCCATTGGCTTTAGGGAACAAGTGACCACAAAACGACCAACCAGAGTGGTGCAGGGCATAGCCCTGCCCACACCAGGAGGTGGGAGATGCCTGGGGAGCCCGAGCGCGATGCGTACTCTCCTTGAAGAGGATCCAATATGCATACAGACAGATGGTTGAAAACTGTTATGCTATTTCCATGGGCTGCTCTGCATGTCCACTTGACCACATGACAAGTCTGTCAGCAGCAGATGCTGCTATGGAACTGCAATGCTGTATTCAGTCTTCCAATGGTTCCAGCACAGATGGCGAGAGGCTTACGATGATTACTGTCCACATTTGGTTAGATGTCTGCATGGAAACATGCAGATGCTCAGTTGTGGAGGCAAGCCGTGCTGCTTCAGTTCTATTCTCCCGCCATGTGTACATGGTGAGGGACCATCCCTCAACAGCAGAGTGCATATAAAACGTCCCAGGTTCAGTTCTGGCATCTCCAGCTAAAAGAATCAGACAGCAGACAATGGGAAAGGAACAAAAGAAGTTGCCATTGGTCCATGTAGTTCAGTATTGTCTACATGGGTTGGTAGCGGCTCTCAAGGGTTAAGACAGGATTCTTTACATGCCAGGATTGAGGTTTGCAACCTTTGCATGCAAAGCAGATCCTCTACTACTGAGCGATGACCCTACCTTGAAAGACCATGCCCAAGACACTGGAACGCTTCGAGGCACTTGAGATAGGATATAATAGTATGACATAATAGAAGACATCTTTATGTGTTCACTCTCATATGTTATCTGAATAGGGCTTTTCTGTATTGAATTCTCATCAACTGCTCGAATAAATTTCTAAAAATGTGTTTCCTGTGTGATAAGGACTCTGCATTCAAAGGCCCTCCTCTGTGTGCTCTACATTATGGTCATCCAATCTCTAAAAGCTGTTCTACCAGTCCATGCTCCCTTCATTCGGATACAACAGCGAAAGGGCTCTGAGAATCAGCTGCTGAGTACATAACCTAATAGCATAGCTAGAAGAAAAGCTTCCTTTGGAGACCTAAAGAAGATTGATTTTATTTTTTTTAATGCATCTTCCATACACACAGCACATGAAAGAAAAATGAAAAAAAGGTAAAAAAGATGGCTTCACATGAAAGACCATAAAATTCCTCTCACAGCAATTTTCCATGAGTGTGTGTGTGTATTTGTGGACAGTCCTCACCTGTACAGAATACCAGCACCTCCTTTCTTGCAGGTCAAAAGTACACCAGTGCAAGTAGATAAATAGGTACTGCTGTGGCAGGCAGGTAAATAGAGTTTTCATCCGCTCTGTCTTCCATCACACAGTTTCATTGAGGCAGAAGCGGTTTAGTCATGCTTGATCTGGAAAAGCTGTTGGACAAACCTTGGCTCCCTTGGCCTGAAGCGAGATGAGCGCTGCACCCCATAGTTGCCTTTGACTGGACTTAACCTTCCAGGGGTCCTTTACCTTTAGCTTTACAGTTGGTATGTGCTGGTATCCACTGTACTTTTACCTGATAAGAATTAACCTTATCAGACCAGGCAAACTAGGCCAAAAAAGGGAAGTGAAGCATCAGATCATTGTATGCGCAAACCTTAGCTACCTTTATTTACTGACTACAGATCTTATTTTCTAGTCTAGTTCCTTAGAAGAAGAAGAAGAGTTTGGATTTGATATCCTGCTTTATCACTACCCAAAGGAGTCTCAAAGCGGCTAACATTCTCCTTTCCCTTCCTCCCCCACAACAAACACTCTGTGAGGTGAGTGGGGCTGAGAGACTTCAAAGAAGTACAGTGGTGCCTCGCAAGACGAAATTAATTCGTTCCGCAAGTTTTTTCTTCTTGCGAGTTTTTCGTCTTGCGAAGCACGGTTTCCCATAGGAATGCACTGAAAATCAATCAATGCGTTCCTATGGAGACCGTCCGGGGACAGAGGGGAAGCGCCGCACGCCTTCCCCTCTGTCCCCGGACCTGTTTTAAAGCAAGGGGCAGCGGGGAGAAGATTGTTTCTCCCCGTTGCCTGCCCCGCAATCTCCGGGGACAGAGGGGAAGGCGTGCTGCGCTTCCCCGCTATCCCCGGAGCTTGCGGGGCAAGCTTCGTTTTGCGAAGCAAGCCCATAGGGAAATGCGTCTTGCGAAGTGGCTAAGAAAATGAAAAACTCCTTCGTCTAGTGAGTTTTTCGTCTTCTGAGGCGTTCGTCTTGCGGGGTACCACTGTATGACTAGCCCAAGGTCACCCAGCAGCTGCATGTGGGGGAGTGGGGACGCGAACCAGGTTCACCAGATTACGAATCTACCACTCTTAACCACTACACCACACTGGCTCTTTTAGTTAACCGTGACCTCTATTTTGCCTTTTTGGGGTGTTGACAGAACCCAAGAGTGGTTAACCTGAACAAGGCTCTTGTCAGTACTGCATATTCTGGTAAATATATAGATGTTGTACACTAAGGCCCAGTCCTTTGATTGGCAGGAGAGTCAGAAGCATTTCTTAACAGACTGCAGAGTTAATGCATGGATTTCACTATCACAATTGTTATGGTAACCGGCTCAGATGGTTTTAAAAGGAGATGTTTGGCAGATTTATGAGGGGGAAATTCATCACTGGCTGCTGGTTATGGTGACTGTGCTTTTTCTAGGTCTGCTTCCAGATGATCAGGTTTTTGAAGATTCATCCTGATTTCTTTGCACAACATTTGCAAGGAGGTTAGCTGATGTTCACTATTCATTGAGCATTCCTTCTGAACTGAGTGTGAGTAGGTTAGATAATGTATCATCAAGGAAGTATTATCCCACACTCCACTTTGGGGTAGAGCGGGGAAGATGCTTAGTTGTGCAGCAGCTCCAAAACAGCTTTAATTGCTCAACCTACATTTGATTGACCCCCTTCATGAAAATAGCAAGTGTGGACTGGAATCATCTTAGGTTTATTGGTAACATTCTGCTGTCAATTATCTCATTTCCTCTGAAGGCTGGCATAGATCTTTGCTATTTTTCTACCAGTTTCACTAGATGTCACTGTTGCACATCTCATTCCTTGACCAGCCTTCAATACTCTACCCAGAAGCAGAATTTACATATTTTTTATACAAAATGAAAGCAAGGTATGAAAAGGACAAAGACGTTGGTCCCTCCAATTTGAAAGCATTTACCTGACACATCTCTATTCTGATTAGGACCATCTGTTTTGCATAGTGTGAGCATTACAGTACAGTGGTACCTCGGGTTAAGTACCGTATTTTTTGTTTTTGTTTTTTAAATAATTTTTATTAATTTTCATAGAACAAAAAAACACAAAATTAAACAAACAAACAAACAATACATGACTTCCCCATGCCTCCCCTTCACTGCACCCCTGTGTCCAAAATTTTAAGCAATCCTTCATTCCTTTTCAAAATTTAATTTCCTTCATGATTTTCTAAACTTAAATATTTCCAACTATAATTCTCTATTTCTTAACCCTTAACATTTTATCAGTCCAAAATTTTGCAACAGTTCTTAAGATATAATTTAAATTTTTTCCAGTCCTCCTCCACCGTCTCCTTCCTCTGATCACGGATTCTGCCGGTCATCTCTGCCAGTCCCATAAATTCAGTCACCTTCGTCTGCCATTCTTCCAGAGTAGGTAATTCTTGCATCTTCCAATACTTTGCCAGGAGAATTCTTGCTGCTGTGGTTGCATACATAAAAAAGGTCTTATCTTTCTTTGGTACCAATTGGCCGACCATGCCCAAGAGAAAAGCCTCCGGTTTCTTTACAAATGTCCACTTAAGGACTTTCTTAATTTCATTATAGATCATTTCCCAGTAGGCTTTAACCTTTGGGCAGGTCCACCAAAGATGATAGAAAGTTCCTTTGCATTCGTTACATTTCCAGCATTTATTATTGGGCAAATGATATATCTTTGCAAGCTTGACTGGAGTCATGTACCACCTATAGATCATTTTCATTATGTTTTCTTTCAGGGCACTACATGCCGTAAATTTAAGGCCTGTGGTCCATAACTGTTCCCAGTCAGCAAACATAATATCATGACCTAAGTCTTGTGCCCATTTGATCATAGCTGATTTAACTGTTTCATCCTGTGTATTCCATTTCAGCAACAAGTTATACATTTTAGACAAATTCTTAGTATTGGTCTCTAACAGTTCTGTTTCCAATTTTGACCTCTCTTTCTGAAATCCTAATTTCTTGTCCTGCTTAAAAGTCTCATTTATCTGATAGTAATGTAACCAGTCTCGAACTTTGGATTTTAGTTTCTCAAAGCTCTGTAATTTAACTTTTTCACCATCATATTCTATAATTTCACTATATTTTGGCCAATTTGAATCCATATTGAGTTTTTTTACCGCTCTAGCTTCCATTGGTGACAACCATCTGGGTGTTTTATTTTCCAACAAATCCTTATATCGATTCCAAACATTATATAAAGCTTTCCTGACAATATGATTTTTAAAGCCTTTATAGATCTTTGCCTTGTCATACCATAAATATGCATGCCAGCCAAAATTGTTATCATACCCTTCCAAATCTAAGATATCTGTGTCTTCAAGAAGTAGCCATTGCTTCAGCCAGCAGAAAGCTGCTGCTTCGTAATAGAGTCTTAAGTCCGGCAGCGCAAAACCCCCCCTATCTTTTGCATCAGTTAAAATCTTAAATTTTATTCTGGGTTTTTTGCCCTGCCAGACAAATTTAGATATATCTTTCTGCCACTTCTTGAAACAATCCATCTTGTCTATAATTTGCAATGTCTGGAACAGAAACAACAATCTCGGCAATACATTCATCTTAATAACAGCAATTCGGCCTAACAAGGATAATCTCAATCTAGACCATGTGTCAAGATCTTTCTTCACTTCTAACCAACATTTCTCATAATTATCTTTAAACAAGTTCATATTCTTGGATGTTAAATTCACCCCCAGATATTTCACCTTTTTTGTTATCTCCAAACCAGTTTCCCTTTGAAAGCTATCTTTTCCCCCCATCGTTAGATTTTTTTCCAGTACCTTTGTCTTTTGCTTATTTAGTTTAAAACCAGCCACCTGACCAAATATTTCAATTAATTCTAAAACTCTTTTTGTACTGACTTCTGGCTGTTGTAATGTCAAAACTAGGTCGTCTGCAAATGCTCTTAACTTATATTGTTTAGCTCCGAGGTGTATTCCTTCAACCAGCTGATCCCTTCTAATCATATTCAACAACACCTCCAGGACCGATATAAATAATAGAGGGGATATTGGGCAACCCTGTCGTGTCCCTTTTTCTATTGGGATTTCATCCATAACTACACCATTCACAATTAATTTAGCTTTTTGCTCTGAATATATTGCACCTATACCGTTTTCAAAGCTTTGGCCTACCCCCATCCCATGGAGATTCTTCCTCATAAAACTCCAAGAAATATTGTCAAAGGCTTTCTCTGCGTCCACAAAAATCAATACTGCTTTTCTATTTATATCAGTCTCCAATAGTTCCAAAATGTCTATAATATTCCTTACATTATCTGACAAATGTCTCCCTGGGAGAAAGCCTGTTTGGTCTTTCTGAATCTCCTCTACCAACACTTTTTTAAATCTTTTTGCTAAAATGTCTGCAAAAATTTTATAATCCACATTTAAGAGTGATATAGGGCGGTAGTTCTTAACTTGATGTTTCTCAGTTTCTGTCTTCGGTATAAGTGAGATGAATGCTTCTTTCCACGATTCGGGAGCCTTTTTCCCCTCCAAGATTTGGTTACATACTTCTTTCAATGGTTGTATTAACCATTCCTTCATTGCTTTGTAGTATCTCGCCGTCAGTCCATCTGGCCCTGGTGATTTTCCCAATTGCATATTCTGGATGGCACCCTCAATTTCCTGGTTCGTAATTTTTTCATTTAAAATCCTTTTATTCTTTTCCGAGATCTTTGATAGTCCATATTTTTTAATAAATTCTTCTATCTCTTGTTCATCTTTCGGCCCTTGTGCGTATAATTTCTTGAAGAAACTTTGGAAACAATTACTGATTTCATTTGGTTTGTTTACAAATTTCCCCTCTACTTCAAGGGACGTCACAGTATTCAACTTTTGCCTCTTTTTCAATTGCCATGACAGCAATTTCCCACATTTGTCTGCTGATTCAAAAGTTTTTTGCCTCATTTGTTTTATTTTCCATTCTATTTCTTGGTTCATCAGTTCCATGTATTGGGTCTGGTAGTATTTTATTTCTCTTAAAATCTCCTGAGATTTTGGTTTTGACCTCAGTTTCTTCTCTCCTTCTTTCATCTGATTCCAGATTTTTTCTTTCTTCTCATTTTGTTGTTTCCTTTTTATCGAATTTTGTTGAATTAGAAAACCACGCATGACAGCCTTACTTGCGTCCCATATTATTCTTCTTTCCAGATCTGTTCTAAGGTTTATTTCAAAGTAATCTTTCAGAGTTTTTTGGGCCTTTTTTAAAATTTCTTCATCTCTAAAAAGGGTGTCATTCATTCTCCATCTGAAAGTTCCAGCTGTTGTCAATTTCATTTCCATCTTTACTGCGTTGTGATCAGAGCAGGTTTTTGGGCAGATTTCTGTATTTTTAACCCTTAGTGCCAGATTGCTAGAAATCCATATTTGGTCAATCCTGGTCCATGTCATTTTTGCTTCAGAGAAGAAGGTCCCCTCCCTTTCCAGAGGGTTCCTTGTTCTCCAAATGTCGATCAAGTCCATTGTGTCAGTCAGTTCAAAAAAGGTCTTTGGTAGTCTCCCATCCTTAGAGATTACTTGTCTTTGAGCTTTATCCATATTTGTGGAGACGACTCCATTCATGTCGCCCATCATTATTATTTTATAGTCCATAAAGTCCGTTAATGTCTCATGCAACTTCTTGAAGAATTCAGCCTTCCCTTCATTAGGTGCATAAATTCCTACAATCAAGATTTTTTCTCCTTGTATTTGAATTTCCACTGCCAGAAACCTTCCTTGTTCATCTTTAAAGATCATTTTTGGTTCCCATTTTTCCTTAACATAGATCACGACTCCTCTTTTCTTAACTTTATCTGAGGAAATAAATTCCAGTCCTAATCTTTTATTTATCAAGAGTTTTCTATGTATTCTGGCAATATGAGTTTCTTGCAAACATATTATGTCCAGTTGCTCTTTCTTTAGTATATGAAAGACTTGGGTCCTTTTTCGGGGATGGTTAAGGCCATTGCAGTTCCAACTCAGGAGTTGCAGAGACATTTTTGTTACTGGGTGTCTTTTCCACCAACCGCTCCAAGTTCTTGTTCCTGATCAGTCGGTGCTGGGTTCAGTCCAAATGATAAATTTGCAATATCTGGTATTTCTCCCTCAGTCACAGTTCCTTTTTGAAAATCCTCAAAATTTCTCTCCAGAAAGTGTTCCTTATCTTGAATTGTTTTTATTTTGATTTTCTTCCCTTTGAAGTTAAAGGACAACCCTTGTGGGAACTCCCATCTGAATGGAGTATTGTTTTTTTTCAGCAAATCCACTAAATCTTTGAATTGAGTCCTCACCTCCAAAAAATATTTAGGAATATCTTTATAAATCTGTATTTGAGAATTCTTGATAATCAAAGCCTTCCGGAAATGTAGGTTCAATATTTTATCTCTTTCTTCCTTGGATCTTAAGGTGATTAGGCAATCCCTTGGTTTCTTGCCTTGCTTTCTGCCAATCCGGAAGGCTGTAGTTATTACGAATTCATCTTCTTCTCCTTCTAGTTCATCAGTCCAAAATTCCTGAAATTTATCTGTGAGAAATTCCCCAAGGTTGCCCTCTTCCTCCTCTGGTACCAATCTCAATTTCAGATTTTTACCTTTCCTCTCCAGTTCCATAAGAGCTAGGGTTGCATCATGCTCATGTACCTTCTTTGCAATAGGTACATATTTTCCCTTGACTTCCTCGGCAGTAATTTTAGCAGATTCAGCTATTTTCCTTGTTTCGGTACTTTCTTGTATCAAACGATTTATAGACTCTGTGTTAGACGATATAGTCGTTGTGTTCAAGTCAAGTCTTGTTGTTAATTCTGTCAACTTCTTGGAGTTTTCTGTAGATTGCTTAGTGAGTACTTCCAAAGATTGATTTATTTTGAGCAGTGCCTGTGTCATAGAATCCATTGATGCTGTTGTTACTCTCTCTTGTCCAGCTGCTGCTCCTGATATAGAGGTTCTTTTCTGAGCCTGCTTTTGAGCTTGCTTTGTTTTGCTTCTTGTTGATATTTCATCAAGTGGCGTGCTCATAACTCAAGGTCGTTCTCACAGGAAAGTTACAAGTGGAAAATCCCAGTTCTTTACTTCAATACTGCAGTCTCTCTTTTAGTCCTCTAGAGGGGGAAATTGTATCCAAGCCAGAATAACAAAGAAACAGTGAAGCAAGTAGCCATACAATGTCCCAAAAAGAATAAAGTTCAACCCAAAGTCTTACTTTGTTGCAATTTAAAAATCTGGGTCTACTAAGTAAGGTCCCGTTATTATGTTCCAGATATATTCTTACTTTGTATCCACAGTCCTCTCTTTTTGACAGTTCGTTTCAAGCACTCTCCGTTCAGGCAGCCTGATCAAAGGTATCGGCAGCGGAGAGTTTCCATTCACAATTTACTTCTTCTAGCGGTTTAAATTAAGCCAATTTTTCCTTCCCCCCTACTCCCGCTTCGTGGGGGGAAGGTCCTTTCAATGTCGGGGTTTAGCAAAGTTCAAACAAGACGTTTCTTTTTAAATATAGCAAGTTTTTTTCATTGCTGCGTTAATCGTACAGTTCCGGGAGGCTGACTTCCTTAATTTTTGCCTTTCCCGTTTTCGGCCAAATCTTCTTAAAAATAGTCCGTTTTCAATATTTTGTAGTTCCTACTCACAGGTTTGTTGCCAATCGGTAATTTCAGGAAGGAATCGGCGCTCTCCGTCAATGGCGACGCGGCTTCACTCCACGAGCTGGGTTGCGATCCTCAGCACCGCACTCACTCCCGATGCCGCTCCGGAGCCTTTAAAAAGACTCCTTTGCGATACCGGGGGGTGCAAAGGTGCCCACCGAATCTCCTTGTTCACAGGCTTCTGCGCCTGTGATTTTAGGGGTCCCCCGCTCGCCGTAGCGGGTCGGACCCGAACTCGTGAAGCAGTCCTGCCTCGGAGCTCGAGGCAAAGACCGCCATTAAGACGCTGGCGCCGACCGGAAGTCTAAGTACCGTATTTTTTGCACCATAACACTTTTTTCCTCCTAGAAAGTAAGGGGAAATGTCTGTGCGTGTTATGGAGCGAATGCCTACGGATGGCGGGGGGATCTGCTGCAGTCGTGAGCAGAGGATCCATGGTTCCCCTTCCTTCCCTCCTCCGTGGCTCGCTTTGAAACAGCAAAGCGGGAGAAGAGCCGCTGAGTGGGGAGGAGAGAGGGACAGAGAGCCTTTTTGCTTTAAAGGAGCAAAGTGGGAGAGGAGAGGAGCCGCTTTGACGAGTCACCCCAAATTCACCAGCAGATCACATAGCATGTCCATGGCTACAGCTTGCACCAAAAAAATCACGCATCCACTGTTGCCTGGGGCCACAGTGGTGCAAAAACGTGGTTACAAAGCATGGATCCACATGGATCCTCAGGATTTTTGCATTGGGCTACCCCAAACTCACCGTCAGATCACATGTCTGTGGCCACAGCATGAACCACAAAAATCATACATCCACTGTTTCGTTTAGAATATTTTTTTCCCTTGTTTTCCTCCTCTAAAAACTATGTGCGTGTTATGGTCGGGTGCGTGTTATAGAGCGAAAAATACGGTACTTAATTTGTTCTGGAGGTCTGTACTTAACCTGAAACTGTTCTTAACCTGAAGCACCACTTTAGCTAATGGGGCCTCCTGCTGCTGCCACACTGCCAGAGCCCGATTTCTGTTCTTATCCTGAAGCAAAGTTCTTAACCTGAAGCACTATTTCTGGGTTAGCGGAGTCTGTAACCTGAAGTGTATGTAACCCGAGGTACCACTATACTAGCATTTCCCCCCCTTCACGGTCAAAGTTAAATCCCGTGCTATTATTATTATTTATTTTATTGTTACAAAATTGTACACACATAATAAAAACATGGCACGACTCAAGAAAAAGCAAAGATTTTGCTGGCGGCACTTGAGCCCACTGACATGTTTGGTGGGTGGAAGGGAGAACTCTGAGCTGGCAGAGTGATTTCACTGATAGCAACAGTGTTGGGCAGAGGGGCACCTCCTCTTAATCCAACCTCCTTCAGTGCATAGGGGGGTGGTATGCATTGCTCTGGCAGTAAAGTATTCATCTCAATGGTACTGACCTTAAACTTGACCCTGGGATTAACAACTTCAGACCAAGAAACCTCCTGCCCCAAAATCCTTAAAAGAGCTGAGGCTGATCAGGGACCAATAGGCTCTGAAACATTCTGTACTTGCTCTGAAACATTCTAGTTTTTATGATTACTTTACAGTTAACGTCTTATGCAAAATTTGGTTCCTTAAAAACCCCTTCATTTGAATGGGTTTGGACATGTCTTAGCTCTGACTGCTGCAACAAGGGATTCATTAACTTCAGTTTTGTTATTATTATATATGCCCATCCTTCTCTCTTTAGTATATGTGTATGTTTATGCGTATGTGGAATCCCCACAACGGAGTGAGCTCCCATTGCTCTGTCCCAGCTCCTGCCAACTTAGCAGTTCAAAAGCACACCAGTGCAAGTAGATAAATAGGTACTGCTGTGGCAGGAAGGTAAGTGGTGTTTCCGTGCACTCTGGTTTCTGTCACGGTGTTCCATTGCATCAGAAGCAGTTTAGTCATGCTTACCACATGATCGGGAAAGCTGTCTGTGGACAATCACCGGCTCCCTTGGCCTGAAAGTGGGATGAGCGCTGCAACCCCATAGTTGCCTTTGACTAGACTTAACACACACACACACACACACACACACACACACACACAGATGCATACATAAAGGATGAGTCCTGTACTTTTAATAATGGTATGGATTATTTTTGCAGGTGAAACTTGTCATACAGGGGTGATGAAGCCACACCTTTCAATTATCTTCCACACTTTGAATCAGGCTAGCTTCTATCCCCTGCCTCCTACTCTCTGTCCCCTTCAGTGGTTTTCCCTACCATAGTTTCAACTTTTTAGAAAGCACCATAAACAAAAATTGCCACTGTGTGACCCACCTTAGGACCCACTCTTTTGTAAGTCCTCTTCAGACCCACCCCTCAAAGACTGATGTCTTAGTATACGGGTTGGCTTGCAGACCCAAAAGCTCGGGACAGGGAAGTTGATAGGAGTTCAAGATTTTAACTTCACTTCTAGGCATTAACAAACCCTTCAACATACAAAAATATTAGAAGTCTAATCCAAAAATAACAATCCGCTGCTAGTTAGCCTAATGCTCTCTCCTAAGCAGTTTCCTCAATATTTTATCTAAATGTTTCCTTTCAGGAGGTTTTTTATTTTTATTTTTAAAAAGGCCGGTGTCATTTGTCAGATTACTTGCTGATGACAATGTCATTGATATGTGTAAACATATCATTAAGACTGTGAAAATAAATCATGCTCCCTAATAACACACATAACTAATATTACAGCTATGATTGTAAATGATATCATTAACACTCCCATGTGAAAATAAATCACTGGGAAATGTACTGCAGAATTTCTGTTTACTCTGAGCTGCCTTGCATAGGAAATTACAAGGAAGTTAAGCTCAGCAGCAAGAAACTACCTTCTTTGGCTAGATTTTGAATTGTTTTGTGTCTTATCCCGTGGTCCTAAAATTGCTCTTATTTGAAATGTGGATTGGGTAAATGTGCCACTCCACAGACACTCCTGGGTACAGTTAGTGTTGGGCTACTATATATATTTTCTATCTAGGTAGGGTAGATTTTTTTAAAAAAAAGTGAAAAGGAGATGAGATTTGCTTCTTCCCAGGTCTCGAATTGTGCCCATGTTCTCTAGTTGAGGTTTCCACAGACAGAAAAGACAATGGTGATAGTATTCTAGGCACCATGTAAGCCCCTATGAGCCTGAGGGCCACATTTCCTGGGGAAAACCCTCTGGGTAGATGCGACCACAGGCCAGCAGGACCAGAGGCAAAAGGGGGTGGAGCAATGGGTGTGACTCTTACCTCTGGTTCAGAAGGTCACATACCAGTTATGCAATAGCTAGTGGTTTCTACACACTTCTTATTCTATGGGTGGATTGAGTCTAAATTAGCATTTCCTCAGAAAGCCCAACTGCCTTTTCCTCACAAGGGACAACTCAGTCAGCTGGTGGTGGGTTCTGATTGGCTAGAGAGCGTTCATGACCTCTCTGCTGTTATGCAGTAAAAAACCTATTTTGGTTTGCATTGTAAGTGACTTAGTCCTTGAGTTAATTAGCATTTATTGCCCCTTCCAGCCAGGTATCACCACCAGGAAACTCTTCCTGTGGACATCTTGCGGATTCCCAAACCATTTAACTTTTTGGATACTCAGGAGAGTATGGTGCATGCTACTGTAAACGCAGTGCAATAGTGATCAGCAGTGCTATTTTTCTAGAAAAAGAGGTGCCGGAACTCACCATGGACGCCTCCCTCGTTCTCTTAGAATGGCAATGGCGCCCAGTTGAGAGGTGCCAGAACTGAGTTCTGGTGACTTCCTGTTGGAAAAAAAAAAGCCCTGGTCAGTTCTCACTGAAATAAGCTAGGCACAAAGGTCCTAGCTTTCAAAGAACCTTTCCTGTAAGTCCTGGTTAAGGTCATTTCCTTTCTTTAAGCTGGAGTGGTTTTGCCTTTGAAGACATCTGCTGCTGCACTCCTTAGATCAGGAGGGAACTTGTACAGCAGCAAAGGAACTGCGGGACAAAGCAAAGGACATTCCATCCCGTGCCCAGCTTCAAAGGAAGATTGACAGACACTGTAAAGACGGGTCAAGAAAGAGGCAACTCTCAAAGGACTGCTGCATATTTTTTTTTTTTTAACTTCCTGACTTTCTCTTACATCTGTTCTTACCTTAGTGCAATCACCAAGGATATGCACTTAAATAGACTGTTGTATTTTTCTTGGCCACTCTTTCCCCCGGTTTATTTGTCTTCCTGACAAATGTGCAGCAGCAGCTCTGTTATTAGTACCCAAAAAGAGACAGGCCGGTGGCACTTGGTGTATGTATATTTCTCTTATTACCGCCAAGCCCTGGGAATAGAATGCCTTAGCCTGACAAGATCAGAGCAAGTGCCATCTTTTCTTATTTAAATTTCATTTACACAAAATAATGCTGTTCCTGCTCCATTTCTCCTCACCCTCTTTCTCCTCCTCCCCTGGTCATTTTTCTTTATCACTTCACAGTTGCTCTCCTCGCCAATGTCACCCCTCCTGTGCCGGCAGCGGCACATCTTGCCTCTACATCGTGTAAAAATGCTCCCTCCCTCCTTCCCTGGGCCTGTTTAACTGCTGTTGGAGCCATTTGTTTCATTTTAAAATGTAAGACTCTTCCAGGAGAATAAAAACAACTATTTGCCATGTGCAACATTTTCCGCCTTCATGTGGGTAGGGAAATTGTTCCATCCAATTTCCTTTGCTTCTTTCATCATTGTTCCCTCCTCTTTCATCGCTGCCTGCCTTTGGCAGCTCACATCGGCTGCTGCACTTTTCATGCACACTTGAACACCATGTTTATAAATATGTTTGACTTTTCTTACTTGATCTGCTAACCATAAATAGTTTAGATGCCTTTTCTCTGTGAACAGCAACATCACCACCATCATTAAACAAACTTCCACATATCTGGAGCTGAAGTATGGCTTACATGCGCATGCTGAGCATATATGCCCATAATCTCATCTTGTATTGTCTGAGTCAGTTGCACTGGGACCTAAATGCATGATGTATGGGGAAAGCAGTACTTAGTTAGAGGTCTGACTTACTGTTGAGGGCCTGGATTGCACATAGCTCTGATAATATCTGTAAAAACAAGTGAAGAAAGCACTGATATTCCTTTGATCTCTCACAAGAAGGTCAATACTATTTTGCCTTTGCAACAGCAGAAACTGACCAGCAGCCTTCCAGTGCTTTCTTCAAGTGTTGTGTAAACTCTACTGCTCCCTCTGGTGGCTTGAAATACTGTATTTCTGCCTTCTTCTACATTGGGGTGGAGACCTTTTTTTTTTAGCCAGAGGGCTGAATTCCCTATGAGCAACCTTAAGGGGATGCAAATCCTCTAAGTTTGGGTATTTTCTAGGAATAGTCCCAGATTTCCAGGGTCAGTCCCAGATTTACAGAAGCCGTCCTCATTTCTGATTTGGTCCCAGAATGTCCTGTTTTTCCTTGGGACTGTTCAAGTTACACCTTCTAACTTAAACAAGGATGTCCCTATTTTCATCAGAGAAATGCTGGGAGTGTGAAATTATGCGACCCACAAGCCAAGGAGATAAGTAACTTATGCAACCTTTAGAATACATCTGAAGACAGCCCTGTATAGGGAGGTTTTTTAAAGTTTAATATTTTATTGTGTTTTATATATATCGTAAGCCATCCAGAGTGGATGGGACAACTCAAGTCAGATGGGCGGGTACAAATAATAAAATTGTCATTGCTGTTGTCGAATAGGAAGTCCTTATTTTTATCAGAGAAATGTTGGAGGGATTCATGCCAGTGGGTGTGGCCAGAGGCAAAAGTGGGTGGAGCAATAGATGTGACTCTAATCTGTGTACAGTAGGGTATATTCCAGCCACACAAAAGCTACAGGTTTTTAAATAAGCTTCAGTTCAGGGAAAGGACCCCTGACCATTAGGTCCAGTCGTGACCAACTCTGGGGTTGCACGCTCATCTCGCTCTATAGGCCAAGGGAGCCGGCGTTTGTCCGCAGACAGCTTCCGGCTCATGTGGCCAGCATGACTAAGCCGCTTCGGGCGAACCAGAGCAGCGCACGGAAACGATGTTTACCTTGTCACTGGAGTGGTACCTATTTATCTACTCGCACTTTGATGTGCTTTCGAACTGCTAGGTTGGCAGGAGCAGGGACTGAACAATGGGAGCTCACCCCGTTGCGGGGTTTCGAACCACCGACCTTCTGATCGGCAAGTCCTAGGCTCTGTGGTTTAACCCACAGCGCCACCCGTGTCCCATTCAGTTCAGGGAAGCAAGAAGCATTATCACAGCTCAGGCAAAAGTACTCAAGTAAGTCACAGTGCAGAGATGATGAGGGGTATAGCAAGGAAAGTTCTAAGGGCCATTTGGCCTGCAGCCCTAAGGTTCCCTACCTCTGCTCGATATTGTATAACCCTCATGGGTCCTCTTTAAAATGCTGCCTGAGCAGCACTGCACCCTGTTATGCAGGAGGTCCTTCATCACTCTCGCATAGGAATAGAACCTTTCTTTCAGCTTAAATTATAAATGTGCTTAGGTTCAATACTTTACCAGGGCTCGACCCAAGTTTAAAAAGTTAGTACTTGATGCAATAACTCTTAACAACCTTATTCATCTCAAGATACAAACGCTATAACCCGGAGGATAAACTTCAAAATACGTTATCAAAATGCATTTGTCCCAACGAGCAGGCAAATGGACGTTTCTGCTCTGCTCAGTCAGGAGCAATCTCTTGAGGGTGTCTTCCATGTCTTGAGGCTGTCTTCATCAACTTCAGGATAGATTATAATGATGTGCTTTTCACGACTGCAGGTGTAGTAGAGTGAGATGGCATAAAATGCAGCAGGAAACCTCTTCAGGGTAATGAAATGCTGCTGTTTTGTTATGCTAGTTCTTTAGCTGCAGGGTTGCAGTCCTAAACACACTTACCTGGGAGAAAGCCCCATTTAACTCAGTGGGACAGACCTCTGAGTAGGAATGCATAGGGTTGCACTGTTAGTTCTGAAAAATCACCTGCTGAAATGCCAGAAATAAGTAAAAACATCTGACTGATCCTTTTCAGAAGGCCATACAAATACGAATGCACACCATCTTCATTCTGGGACAGAGAGGCCTACCCTATAAGACATTTTGTCACAAATGAAGTGTCCTTTAAGGCTGATGTTACATGCCCACAGATGAAGGGAAGCATGAAGGGATGGCATCCACCCTTGTGTAATATTTCCTTCTGGTGAGACAGTGCTCCACATGTGGGTACAACCAGTAGCAGCCAATGGGGCGTGGATATGTTGGTTACCTGCCTTCCAAATGTGGAGGTTTGCTGCCCAACATATGAGGGAGGAAGGCAGTGGTGAGGTTGGCATGGTGCAGGTTTAGTGGCAGGAGCATTGAATTGGCTAAGCTGCTGTGCCCCCACTGCACTGACCTCCTCACACCTCCCCATACCTCCTCCCCACCAGTTACCAGCAGTGAACTTTGTACTGGGGAAACCAGGTAAGCAACACCACCACACTCTGTTACTGGGTACAGCCTATAAACATTTCAGCCCCCAATATTACATTGGGAAGCACATAAAACAGAAACACACCTGTCTGTTATTGCCCAAATCCAGGGTCACACTAGCTGTATGATGTTAACGTGAGACTGCTCTTGAAATGGCAGCTCTGTATATAACGAACACTCCTACTCCACAATGTAGACCCTACCCATGTCCTGAAGTCAGGATGCGTTTCCCATTTTCCCATTCCCTGTCAAGAGACAATAGCGGTGGGAGGGCAGGAAAAAATGCAGTATGTTGTGACGTTATTAGACATTAACTGAGGAGGAGGGGAATCTAGGTGTGTGGCTGCCATTTTCAGAAGCAGCCCCAGCTGTGTCATATTTAGATTAACCCTTCTTGAGCATGAGTAGATAAATAGGTACCACTATGGTTGGAGGGTAAACGGCGTTTCCGTGTGCTCTGGCTTCTGTCGTGGTGTCCTGTTGTGCCAGAAGCAGTTTAGTCATGCTGGCCACATGATCCAGAAAAGCTGTCTGTGGACAACTGCCGGCTCCCTTGGCCTGAAGCGAGATGAGCCTCACCCCACAGTCAAATTTGACTGGACTTAACTGTCCAGGGGTCCTTTACCTAACCTCTTGAGAAACTAGTGCTGCAGACAAACTATAACTTTAAAACACTTTCAAAGCATATTTACTGCCTTGAAGAATTCTGTAGTTTGCCAAATGTGCTGGGAATTTTATCTCTATGAGGGATAAACTACTGTGTCCAGAATTTTCTGAGGGGGAGAAAGGTGCTTTAAATTTGTTGTCAAGATATAGTGTGTATGTAGCCTTTTTAAAGCCCCTAACATACAGCAGAGGCATGAAAAGCAGTGTTTAAGACCCTAAACCTATCCTGCAAAATACAAAGCAATTGCGGAGCTTACAGTCAAAGAATAATTATTAATCCTCTCACTGATGATGTGGAAGGGAGGTTCTGCAATTATCTAGACACAGCCAAGCATTAATGGCCACTAAACATAAACATGGCTACAGATTCATTAATTCTCCCTAACAGTATCTCATCTACCAATATACTGTATAAATGCCCCATACCGTATATCACATTAACTGAGGAGGCTTTGCTCCATTGTCATCCGTGAGCCTGATAACCCCAAGGGCAGACAGTGTCAAGCTGCATATGACAGAATGCTTTATTGATTGGGATTTCTTCTCTCTTTAGCACAAGTCCAATTTTTGAAAGCTTCTCTCTGTCCTATCTCTCTCTCTCTCATCTGCTCAAAATATATCGGGGGGGGGGGGAGGCAGTCTCTGTTTAAAGACTTTAAACAGTCACCTGCTCAAGGTCACACAAAAGAATGGTAGCAGAGACAAGCAAGCTTCCAAGATCCTTAACTTCCAATTCTCCACATCATGTTCAAATGACACCTCTCTTTTCCCTCAGAAAGAGGAGTAGTAAGAAGTATGATGGCATAAGAGAAGAGGAGCTGCTGATTCTTAGTAATGTCTTCAGAAGAACATAAGAAGTGTCCCACTGGATCAGGCCAACATTTGTCTTGCCTAGTATCCTGTTTCCAACTGTGGGCAGCGTGTTATCTGGAAGGAATGCAGAAACAGGTCATGAAGGCAACAGCCTTCCTAGGTTATTTGATTCTTGTATCTGGTCTTCAGAGGCATGCCACATCATCCTGATCCACAGGTCAGATATTATGGAATTGATCTTCCTCTGTTCTGTGTGCTATGATTGTAGAGCTTTCCACTGGGCACTGGCACCAACCTGGTCCTGTCAGATTTACTCTGATAAGAAGAAATTGTTTTCAGGAGGCTTGTAGCAGTAGAGGGCCCATGCTTAAATCTAGGATATTTTTGTGAACATAAGCTTCAGAGTCCATTGATGTCATCAGGCATGGGAAAGCGTGTTCTTCCTAATAGAGAGCACGTGTTGTGGTGGGGTCTAGCAGGCCACCGCACTGTTGCTGGGAAGATCTGTTTGGATGGCCACAGGCAGTCATTGGGCAGCTGAGTTTCTGGGGAGATTTTCATGTTGCCCATTTGGGGGTGGGACACAAAGGTTTTAAATATAGGTCATACAGCTTTGGACTTTCTCTTTTGCTGCGTGCACCGGATCACCTACCCACCCTCCCTGAAATGAGGGTTATTTTGCTTGACCTTGCTATGTCTGTCATGGGGTCGCCTGCTTTTGGGGCAGGGGCCTGGTAGGAATTTTGTCCATTTGGCTGATTGGCTGGTGCCGTTTGGTTTTTGCCTACTGCGTAGCAAATCATCAAACTTGTAAGGTTTGCGGTTAGGCATTGGTTAAAAAATTGGTTGGTGGAGGGGTAAGTGCCTACCCCTCCAATGCTGGTGCTGCAAGGGAATTCCATTAAATCCGGGGGCTTGCCACTGGCGGTTCCCTCACTGCGAGAGGCCAAGTTGCAGGGAACCAGGCAGAGGGCCTTCTCGGTGGTGGCGCCCGCCCTGTGGAATGCCCTCCCATCGGATGTCAAGGCGATGGACAACTACCTGACATTCAGGGAAGTTTTTAATATGTGACATTTTAGTGTATTTTTTATCTCTGTTGGAAGCCGCCCAGAGTGGCTGGGGAAACCCAGCCAGATGGGCGGGGTACAAATAATAAATTATTATTATTATTATTATTATTATTATTATTATTATTATTTGTCCAAATCCCTGGCATCAGGTTTGGGCCACGCAAGCCCCTGGGAGCATGCGGGGAGAGGTGAGGGTCTGTTGCCCAGCTTCATTGATCCCCAATATTGTTTTCCCTGACTGGCTTCTGCTGGAATCTGGAAGTCATTTCTGTCCCTGGGCGGGGGGACAGAAAGTCGTAACCAATGCCTAAGCAACCACTCACGTTTGTGTATTTAAATAAAGTTGTGGCCAAAATTATGCCAAAAACCTTAAACAAAAAATTCTGTGTGAAGTGTGAGTTAATTTGGGGTGGCTTGGGGACCTCAACAAATGTCGTTCCCAATTGTTCCTGCAATTGATAGAGATGCGGAAAGCACAAGAAGCTACAATTCCCATGCTTCCTGACATCAATGGACTGTCCACTTTATGCTCACAAGAACATCCAGGGTTTAAGCATGCTCCTCTGCATACTGTACAAACAATCACCTTGATGAGGGCTATTTGTCAGGAGTTTAATGGTGGTACTGAACTGTGCCCAAACATTGAAGGGGTCTGGATTCAGTTAGCAGATTATTCAGGAGGGAATCCTGGAATTTGCCATTCTGAATATCCCATTGACAAAACCTGCCATGGTCACTTCTAAGGAACCTGTTACTTTTCTCATCTATTGGTTTTCCTTTTCTATATTCCTTAGTCGATGGTTACTCTCTCCCAAGGCATACAGGTAACTTTCAACACAGATTAGTTCCCCTTAATATATTTTTATTGTAGGGTTTATTATTTTTATTATTAGGTGCTGTATAATGAAGACATGAATGATAATACTTTAATCATTCATTTGTATCAAAATTAGGGACATAAAGGAGCAGTAAAATTATATTATTTACCCGCTTCAATGCATGTTTATGTTTGGAATGGTGATTAGTGATGAAAATGTGTGAGAATAAACTAATACCTGGTACCAGCAAAATCTTATGAAGTTCTGTAAAAATCTTCCACTCACAATCTGAACTTACTTTAGAGGCCTATTAAAATAATTAATCATTGTCATCTATATACTGGTCAAAGCAACAATGGGTTGTATGCAGTCCACTGATCTAGCGGAGGCTTCCATTAGTAGAACAGGGAGAAAAGCTATTTTCACTTAAACTACCTTACCCTATGCTCCCCCAATCTGTTCCAAAGGTTGGGGGATCCTTTGGAACAGCATGGGAGGTGCTGTAGGAAGAAGGCGGAGCTTGGAAAAAGCACCTCCCTCTCTGTTCCACTGATGGAAGCTTCTACTGGGTCAAAGAGCCTTCCATTTGGAGAGGGACCCATTGGATACAACCTTTTATAATCCAGTTAAAAACATACTTGTAGAGTTCAATATTGTTCTCTCCATATTACAAGGCTGAAGTTGAGAACTAGCAGCTAATATGAATTTGCCTAGTGAATTCATCACTGAGGTGCAAACTAGCACACAGCTTAGCCTAATATCTTTCGCACTCTTACTGCCATCCAAGTTGGCAAAGGTTTGCACTCCAAGCTGTGTGCTAGGGAGACACTATTTAACACTGCAGTGTTGAACTCATTGTTCTGAGTTGTCTACTCACAAAGAAATCTCAGATTCTTACTCCAAGTCCCATTGAACGTAGTGGGATTTCTTTGTGAGTAAGCAATGCACAGGATCCTGCTGTCTGTCTCTTAATCACCACACTGTATTAGCTCCTAACAAAATCATAATAGTTCAAGGAAAACCACTTTGTCACTGATGAGTATTCTTATTCAGAGTAGTAGTGGTGAGTCCAGAACCAGGGGGGAGCAGCTACAAATGGATAGCTCTAAATAAAAACACAATCTTTTGTGCAGCGTTTGCTTGTCCTGCATTTTAAAAAGGAACTTTGTGATAATTATAAAATTTATTTGGGGAATAAGTCCTTTGACTTCTAATGTCAAATATTAATATCCAATAAATTATGTTGGCTTCATCTGAGATTTTGTGTGTGAGGTTTCAAAAGTTAGGAGAATGATCCAAATCAGAGGTGGGTAACCTGTAGCTCTCCAGGTGCTCTGGAACTACAGCTCCCATAATCCTTGGACATTAGCCATTATTCCACGAGTTGGAATATGGTCACAGGTTAATCATCCTTGATCTAAATCTTAAGCCCTGCTGCTGGGTAAATAGTAGATAATATCTCCAGTTCACATATATGCCATCCAGAAATATGATGCAAGATGTTTATGTAGGTATCCATATGGCTGTATGACTAATCCCCTTTTCTTTCTGCCTCCAAAAAGGGATGGAAAAATCATCACACATAGCAGTGAATGAGCACATTGGGCTCTCCAGCCATGCATGTATTTGTCACCATTTCTGGATAGCAAATGTGTGTGAACTGGCCTTATGAATATTATTTGAACAGCTCTGTATTATAGAGAATCTACATAAAATGAAACTGAAGTGCATTTTATAGCTGGTCTTGATAGGAAGGGTAGGGATAAATTGAGCAGACAGTCCTGGTGGATTTAAGTTGTAATTTCGTGGATATTGCATTAGCTAGCAAATGCCAGCAGAAGGTGTGTATTATTTCATCTGTGTTCTTTGCCGCAAGGAGCCATCAACTATAGAGATCCCTAATGAATCTGTTGTACAATTTTCCAGGGTTCATCAGTTTTCTATATCAATAGGCAAACCTCCTAAGCAAACTTCCATCAGGGCATCAGCATGTGGAAACAGATGACTGCAAAGCAGCCACAATTCATCCTGGCAAGGGGAGGTGGGGATCTGCCCTCTGTCTTCTGTTTTGATTGTGGTGTGGGGGGAAAGCTGCATGCAGCTCGTATACTTTTGAACTTGAGTCTGCACTTCCTGTACTCAACGCTCAGTGCTGGCATAAGTCAGAAGCCTCACTTCTCCCTATGTGTGCAAGATATTCCAGGCTGAACACCTTTAACTGGGTTTTATTCACATTGTTTTTTTTATTAGTGGAACAGCACTGATTATGAAATGGAACAAATTCACCTGTCAATAACAAGCCACAGTTTGTCAGTGAACTCATGCAAGAAACCTACATCAAAATTGCAACTTTTCCAACCTGAAAAGCTTCTCCCAATACAGTAGTACCTTGGTTCTCAAACTTAATCCATTCCGGAAGTCTGTTTGACTCCTGAAACTGTCCGAAAACCAAGGCGCAGCTTCCAATTGGCTGCAGGAGCTTCCTGCACTTAAGCGGAAGCCGCATCAGACATTTGGCTTCCGAAAAACATTTGAAAAGAGGAACACTTGCTTCTGGGTTTCGGCGTTCTGGAGCCGAATTGTTCGACAACTAAGCCGTTCAAGAACCAAGGTTCCACTGCAGTAGAAGTTTATGGATTGGCTGTGATTATTGAGTGTTCAGGGCTTCTCTAATTCTTATTAGTTCTATATTTATGAGATCTGAAGGGCACTGCACTCCCTGTGAAGGATTTGGTTTAGAGTTTGTGAATACTCTTAGATCTATTACTGTCACTGGAAGCACAGGTAGCTTCCAGGGCTAAGACTGGTGGCTTAATTGTGGCCATATCTGGATGAGGATAAACTGGCAGCAATGACATAATCTCTGATAACCTCCCATCTGGGTAACAGTAATATATTATATGCAGGACTGTTGTGTTGTACTCTTTACAACACTCCTGTAACATAGGGTAGCATTATTATCAACATATTGCAAAGAGAGAAGAGTGCCTTGTGAAGGAAACTTACGTGCTGGAAATTGCAAGGAGCAAGAGTGTTGTTGTGCTCATGTCCTCTTTGTGGACTGCGGAACTAGATGGGCCACAGGCCTGATCCCGCAGGTATATACAAATGTAATGAGGCCCTGATGACCACTGTTTGCAAATAAAAGCAGCTTTGGGGAAGGGCAAATTAGAGGGGAGAAGTGGTAGGTGGCAAGGTGTGCTTAATCCTTTCCCTGACAGCTGCTTCTCTGCTTAGCTGTTGTTCACTCCATATGTGTTATGTACTAAGCTTGGATCCTAGAACAATAGGCAAGTAGGATCCTAGAATGCAACAACTGATTGGCTTGCAGGAGAAGACCAATCAGGCTCCAGGAAGAAATTAATCAGCCTATTAGGCTGGTAGGATCGTAGAATGCAACAACTGATTGTCCTGCAGGAAAAGACCAATCAGGCTCCAGGAGGGAAGCAGAATCAGCCAATTAGACGGGACTCATTGTGTAAATAATGTATATAAAAGCCTGAGGTTTGGGGGCAATTCAATCACTGTTTTACAAGCTGCAATAAAGAGCATGAAATCACTGCAGGACTCCGAGTATATTTCAAAATGCCATTCTCCTCCCATGGTTTTTCTAGGTATGCACTACATACCCATGCAAAGATGTGCCTTGAACTCTGAGGCAATTTGGAGCAAGCAATTGACCAGTGCAGAAAGAGTTAAATAACCCTTCCTCCTAGCTGCTTTTCTACTTAAAAAAACAAAACAAAACATTCCACCAGAAGTTGTCTTTCTCAACAAGAACACACCAGTGTGGGCTTCCTTACATGAGCTTGTGTGTAATCTGCAGTTAGGCCCTCTAGTGACTTTTGGGCAGAGGCAAGATTTGAACCAGGGGGTATCACAGCTGATCACTCAGCCATGCACACTCCACAGATGGCTCAATTTCCCATGACAGCTGCCTGCCATCATTTCTGCACTTTGATGCGAGGGGCCTGTTGTGGTTCGGCTATGCTACGCTTGCTTTTTACCATGCAATGTTGCAGTTACTTGATGCACTGCATGTGGAACACTTTTAGTTTCTGCTATAGTCCTTGGCTGATGCAATTCTTCAATCAATCTTAAAATCTTCCCTCATGACGGGTGAAGTCACCCAGAAGAACAATGCAGAGGTTTGTTTGCTGAAGCCCATCTTTGTTTTCGCTTGCTTTCGCTGTGCTGCCGGCCAAATCTTTTGCAATGCTAAGATACTGCAGGTAGTGGGTTTGCACAGAATTCCCTACCTACACCTTTCTCTCTCGCTCTCCCCTATGTCTTGTCTGAAAGGATCAGTGGCAACATAAGAGCTGAAGTAGTCTTGGCGCTTTAAAAAAAACCCACTTTTGCCATGGCAACATTTCAGCAGGGTAATGTTTCTTTATTATATGCTCGGATTAGGTTGTCAGGGTGGTGTAACGCAGTTCAGTTACCCTGGGGGGATCCAACCCATCCAGCCCATTGTCTTGAGCAAGCAACAGCTATCTATTAGACACACTGTCATTTCTTTGCTGCTATTGTTTTCTGTGCCTGATGCTTTGTATATTTCCTTCCCTTTAGTTGAGTCAATTAGCATTCACGCCAGATGGGATTTAGTATGGATTTCATGGCTTGGAGCTCCGAATTTTATGAATTCACTAGGTATGCACTGATGCAGATGTTTCTCCCTTTTCTTTCTTTTATGAACCTCCATTCTTTGATGCCTAACTCGGTTTCTTTCAGAATGGAGGGAAGGCAATGCCAAGGGATGCACGGCATGCTTATTTAAAAGCTCCCTGCAAATCTCCCAATATGCAGAGTCATCCCAAGACATGTCATATTGCTATCTGAATTGGAGCAGCAAATGAGGGCCCACCATAGTCAAGGTGGATGGTACTTGGGGGATAGAAAATCCCACACACGTCTCTTCTGTTCCTTGGCAGCAAAAATACAATTATAAATAATAAATAAATAGACTCTTGCTTTTCTTTCACGACATTCCAAATCAACTACCTAATACTCTGCCTAGTACTGGTGTGCAGAACCTTTTGACCTCCAGATGTTGCCAAACTACAGCTCTCATCACCTCTGGCCATTGGCTATGCTTGCAGGGGCTGATGGGAGCTGTAGTTCAGCAAATATCTGGAGGGTCAAGGTTCCACACACCTGGCCTAAATGCAGGGTCAGGCCCTGCCAAAACCTGTACAATGTAACTGCTCTTCCTTAGGTGAAATTATTCGATAGGTAAATCATCATGTTGATATGCAGTTTCAGTCTTTTCTTACTTCCTGCAGCAGGGATGGTAACTGGATCCTGGCATCAGTCCTGATGTTCCCCAACCCCCACGGGCCCCTTTGATAGGAAGTCAGAGCTGCACAGCTATCAAGCATCTGAAGTCACCATGACATCACCATCAATTCAAGCCAGTCCGCAATTGAAAGATGTTCCTTTGCCTGCGTGGTTTGATTTCAAACCACATGGGGAAAGGAAGCAGTGCTTGCAGCCATTGCCATCCAGCTGATCAGTGGCACCAGTAAGTCCCATGGTTGGGCAGGGATTTGCTTAGACTCAGAACTCCTGAGTGGAATCAGTCCAAGCAGGGATTGTGTTTGGCACCAAATTCAAAAGACTGTGGTTACGAATGCTGCTTGCCAGGGAGCAATTGGGCTCACATTTTTAAGACAGCTGTGTCTTTCCGTTCCCAACATCTGTCCCCGTATATGACATCAAATGTAGGGCAGGTGGGTGTGGCTTGGGGAAAGTGGTCCCATGGGCTAGAGGTTAACACCCACTGTCCTAGGGAAGAAGAAAAGAAACAGCTTGTTTCAGGGCAATAGGTCCTAACGACTGCATATACTGCTGAAAGCTAAGCTTACAATTTCTTTTGATATGACAACATACTTTATCTATCAGAAGGCAGTGAATGCATATCAAATAAATAATCCAATAAATAAAATTGGAGAGAGCAGGGTAGATAAACTAAAAGGGCTTTTGATAGATGAACAGAGATTTTAACAGAAAAAGGGGGGGGGGGAGAGAGATCTGAAGCTTGCATGTTTCATTAAGTGCAGGTTCATGTATCACCTGTCGGAAGAAATCTCGATGGCTTTGAAAAATTATCTGTGCGGAGGTGCAGCAAAGTCAGCTTCTACCTTCTGCTTGCAGGGATCTAAACAAATTATATGGTCTGGTGATAATTCTTTAGCCATCAATAGATGCTAAGTAATGTAGCAAGTCCAGAAGAGGGAATAAGCTTTTGAAAGAATAAACACACACATGGAAGGGGGGGGGGGGAGAGAGACGACACATGCTTCTGTGCCTGTTGATTCAGAACTAAGCACTAACCATTTCAATGGGATTTATCCCCAAGTAAAGGATGTGGGTGGCGCTGTGGGTTAAACCACAGAGCCTAGGACTTGCTGATCAGAAGGTCGGCAGTTCGAATCCCCGCGACGGGGTGAGCTCCCATTGCTCAGTCCCTTCTCCTGCCAACCTAGCAGTTCGAAAGCACGTCAAAGTGCAAGTAGATAAATAGGTACCGCTCCAGCGGGAAGGTAAACGGCGTTTCTGTGCGCTGCTCTGGTTCGCCAGAAGCAGCTTAATCATGCTGGCCACATGACCCGGAAGCTGTACGCTGGCTCCCTCGGTCAATAAAGCGAGATGAGAGTGCAACCCCAGAGTTGTTCGCGACTGGACCTAACGGTCAGGGGTCCCTTTACCTTTAAAGGTACATAGGGTTGTAGTTGCAGAAGAGACTAAAGACTGAAAGCCAATACAAATGAACTGAGTGTAATGATAAATGAGGCTGAAACAGGCATGCTAAATCCAAGCCAGTCCAAAGGGTACTGTGGAAGGACTTCACAGAAGCTGCTTGAAATGGAATGGCACGCATGGGATATGAGAAAGCATTTGATGAGACAGTGATGTCGTGGTACATCCTGAGGAGCAGACACTCATCATGAGTGCCCTCATAGCTGTCATTGGGCAGATCTTCCTGCCCAATGCAGGTGGAGTGGGGGATGGCCCTATCATTATGAATAGTGTGGCGACTGTCTCAAGTGCAGGTGCTGGGGACTGTTTCTCCCAAGCATTCTGGACCCCAGCCACCCCCTTTGTTGGTGGTAGCCAAGGACAGAGCCTTTTCTGTAGTGGCTCCCACCCTGTGGAACACTTTGCCAAGCATCAGGCCCCAGAGGCTGTTTAAACAGACCTTTGGCTGATTATTTTTTTCAGGTTTATCTCTGATGTTTTACTTCTGATGGCTGTCTTGGGATTTGCAGTGCTTCTGGGAACATAGGAAGCTGCCTTAGATCAGTGGTCCACCCTGCGCAGTGTTGTCTGCACTGATTGACCGCAGCTTTCCAGGGTTTCCGACAGGCAGCCTTTTCCTGCCTAGTGATGCCAGGGATTCTCTACTGCTGAGCTATGGCCCTTCTCCATACTGATGTTATATGCTAATATTTTGATCTTATGATTGGGCTTGAAATGGGTACTGCCGCATGTTTTAACACGATTGTGATGTTTGAATGTGTTACTCACCACCTTTATTTTTATTTCTTTTAAATAACCAGGATATAAATGTATGAAATAAGTTTTAAAACTGCATAGTGCAAATCCTATTACAGTATCTTCACTGATGAATACTTTATTAATGCAAACACACTCCACCGAAATTCTGCAAAGCTCTGAAAACTGCTGTGTTAAGCTAACTGGGATTAGCAGACACCCGGGCAACCTCAAGTATCTCTTACGATAAAAAATGAAACCACCTGCTGACGTTGTGTTTTCATGACTGTTAAGCAGGTACTCTGAGTGAGTCTTGTAGCATTGTCGTTTTGAAATATCTCGTGGCACAGGGCAGAGTTATGGGGCATGCCATTAATATTAATGTTTTAATCATCTATTGATGTAGGAAATCTTTCCGCAATCTATTCCTTGTTAGCTCTAAGGAGACCCATTTGAATGCACCCTGTGTGGTAACTGGGGACAGGACCTTATCATGTTGATTTTAGCTGTTCAATCCCACTTTGCAGTCATTAACTTCAGACAGAATTTGTGTTGTAGCAGTTTAGCATTCCATCCCTGTCAAGCTACACAAATAATTACTGTGCTCCCTGGTGCTCTTTTTTTTATTAAAAAAATCTGAATGTGATGTCTACTTATGCAAAGCATTCAAATGAAATAGCATTTATTTCCCCCTGTTCTTCACAAAAACAACAAGTTCATTTTTTATCATAAACCCCACCACCACACCTGACTACAATAAGGAGAGGTGTGTGTGTGTGTGTGTGTGTAAGTGTAAGAGAGGAAAGCTGACCAAGTCAAACACCCAGAGCTCCCAAATAATACAGTAAAAATGAAAAAGTTTGGGGGCTGTAAATTCTTTTTCCTGTATTCATGCTGAGCACTGCCTGACTATGCAAATAGGGAACGTGAATTTCAATTTAGTCTCTGAGGTCCAGGAGATGTCTGGCTCACAGGAACATGCAGTTTTATAGAGCAAAAGCTGCCGAGCGACTGGTGATCAATTTTGAAAAGACAAGGATACTATTGTTAGGTGGTCAGTCTGACTCAAGAAACAACAGGTTGCATTAAGGACCATCTATGCAACAGACTGCTGCTTGGAAAATGAGACTTCTTTCTGTCCCTTGCCCTGCAAATCCCCAGGCAATCTCAAAAACTGTTCCAGAGTGTCAGGTGTGCGTGCAGGAGACAGGCCCTGTGACCAATAGGACTCTGCAGGACTGGGGCCTTCCTAAGTTTGTTCTGAAGAGGCAAGGTGCGGCCTTACAGGTGAGGCTGATTGGTAACTCACATTACCTGGTGGCAAGAACTGGGAAGGGATATAAGGTCAGCATTTCCCTTCAGCTTTTTGCCACAGCAACATGCTTCCTGCCTTACTGTGTTTGGCTTCTTGCTTCCTGATCCTTGAACCTCGGTTTCTTGATCCTCGGACCCTTGGCTTCTTGACTCCCGGCTCTCTAACCCTTGGACTCTTGGCTTTCTGACTCCTGTCTTCTGGACTCCCATTCCTGCTCCCACCCCGCCATCTTGCCCCCAGTCCTGACGTCCCCACCCAGGACTTCGATCACCCATGAACCAGACCATGACACAGAGGGCCTGGGAGGAAACAGATTAGAGAATGAAGAGGAGTAAAACTCAGTTTTGTGTGCACCCCATTATGTTGCCTGCTCTTGGCAGGGTTGGACCCTCCCCCTTAAGGGTCAGATTCACAGTATTGGCAGATACTATTGAATTAAGCCTTATCTTACAAGGCCCACGTGGGGTGGGTAGCATGTAGCAATTCCACCAGCTGAGATGGCTATGCCAGCTGTGGTCTTTCCTAGATGGAAAGAACCTTGCTACATTTTGTGGGGTGTCCAGTGTAGAGTGTTGCAGGAATAGGGAACCTGTGGCTCGTCAAATGTTGCTGGATTACAGCTCCTATCAGATCCAATCAACATGGCCAATAGTTAAATATGATGGGGGTTGTAGTTCAGCAACATCCGGTGGTCCACTACTTGGTGCTGCCCTTGAAGACTGTTCAGAAACTACAGTTAGTAATCTTGTGGCCAGATTTTGTACTAACTAGGACTGGGTGTATGGACCATATTAGCTGCCTTAGAACAGCTAATTGACTTCTAGTCTGTTCTGGTGTGAAATTCAAGGTGTAGATTTTGATCAATAAAGCCCTAAGCAGGTTATGACCAGGACTGCCTTCTTATATGTGGACCTGATTGGTCTTTAATGGACAAGGTGTGGCCCTATCCTACCTCCATGTGATATTAATAATGCTAAATACTGCAAATCAAGGGAAACTCTGCACTGAATATGTCATCCTTGTGTACATTCTTCAAGCTTCAAGTGAAACGGAGACTTCTGCTTTACAAATAAATCTCCACAAGGAGACAGCATGGAAAAGTAACCAAGATGGCCTGCTTTCTCTGGCTCTTTTTCTTCTAGAAGGCATGGCTGTTGATGCTCTGAGGTTTTATAACTTAAGTTGACAGTATCCCTTTAAGCTGATACAAAAATACTGCCTTGTTTTCAGCTTTCCTGCCCAGCTATTAAAGTGTCTGAAAGATCCCTAGCTGCTTTTGTGCTTTAGACCCTCCTTTTTATGGCTCCGTTTTAGATGAAGCTGATGCCTCCATTTCATGAGAAATGTGAAGATGATTTCCACCTATTTCAAAGTCATCAGTAACCCGTGTTTAGGAGTCTGAGAACAGAATGAAGACTTGGATGGGTTCATATTTTCAGTTCTTTCCCCTTAATGTTGCTTATTACCACGAATCCTTGGGGGAGCTGAGGCAGAAGTCTTTCCCCTGCACTATTTTTTGGTACTATTTTAGTAGTGCTATTTTTGTACTATTTGCGTCAGGGCAGGCCCAAGATATTTTGCTGCCTGAGGCAAAGGACAAGGTGGTGTCCTCTTTTGCTGCCTCATCTAGATGTCAGCCAGCTGAATCATGATGGACAATTTGCCAAATCCAAAGCTGCTCCATTCACCTGAGATGGGATCAGTCCAGGCACCTCTGCATTGTGGTCAGGAGGCAGCTGGGCTCTGACTGCAGTGTTGAAACTGCCCCCACCCAAGTTAGGGCTGCTCTGCTTAGAAATGTACAGACTTCTGCAATAATACCAGGGGAAAGTGGGAAAGCCCATTTAATGGGTTGTAGTCAACCAAGTTTTACTCACAGTAGACTCACTGAAACTGATAGCACTAAATTAGACACCTTTAAATGGGTGTGCTTTGAACTTATACTGAATACCACCCAAGGCTTGAACCTAAACTATAATTAGTTTAGAAAAATATAGGTGTAAATTGCTTTTCCTGTAGCTGTTCTTTTCTAGTGCATTGCTTTTCTTCACAGAACTGCAGTGCCGATCTCTTATTGCACATTACATTTCCATTTGCTTATTTTTAAAAGAGGATTTCCCGCCCCCTCCATTTGCGGCTGTGCAGCTTGGAAACCATTTTAGCATGATTTACTAGATGCTGCAGAATGGGACCGAGAAGGACCTCAGTACTTTTAGTCACACACTCTTAACTTGACTGTTCAGGGTCTTTAATAATTATGTGTTTATTGCCAAAGTTTTCTGTGAATGTTGTTGGGTCTTGTATTGATCCTGAGTAAGCTTAAAAATCAAGCCGTCTGTGCAATGCCTGTATTACCAACTGTGACCCATTTTTAAAAACAGAAAACCGCTATGATCCAGGAGAATTCTGGGAACTGTAGTTTGTTAAAGGTGCTCAAAGCTGTTAAGAGACCCCTGTTCCCCCCCCCCCCAAAGAGCTACAATTCCTGGAGTTCCATAGCAAGAGTGATTGATGATTAAACTCTGAGAATTGTAGGCACCGTCTTTAATACCTGACACTGTCTGTTTCACCTGGTGCTGAAAAGGTAGAAGAACCACACAACATTCAGAGAAGTATGGGTTTCAAAGGAAAGTTGTGTTTCATTCTGCATATCGCCTCAGGAACTGTGAATTACGTAGGTTCACATGAAACCGAGGACTTGTCCCTGCCTCCTTCAGCCTGCATTGTTAAAAACAGTACTTCAAAAGTTTCTCATTTTGAGAGGCGTTAACGTTACCCCTCTCTCCTCTCCTCTGCTTTCTCCAGCAAAAGCAAATCATTAAAACAGAGAGATTGCCAAGTCCTGAAAGAACTCCCACCACAGAACAAGCAGCCATTCTGCTCCTGCAAGATGCTGCTCGTGCTGAGCACTGCAGGGAAATGAGGTCGGGTTGGGCACGGGAAGAAAAGGCAGAAGGAAATACCAAGCAAAGTTTACTTCAGCAGGTGAAAATTGCTTTGCTGACTGCTTTTCAACATCCCTATGCGTTGTTCTTTTACCAAGGAGAGGAAATTAGATGTAATACCCCAAGAAAGGTAGGAGTATGTGTGTGTATGAGAGAGATGCAGGTAGTAGGGACAGCTCAAACTGTGGGAACTGAAAGAGAGAATATATAGAAAGGAAACACTACCGTTACTCGAGTTTCCTGTGTAAGTAACTCTTGAGGCGGGGGGCAAGAGGCAGGGGTTGAAGAAAAGAGAATAGCATTTCTCAAAGTACTACAAGTACATATCCTTCATGAAGTAATTATGGAGGCATACAGAGAAAGACAAAAGCTGCTATTATATGTTGGTGCCATAAGGCTGATCTCTTACAATAGGCTGCTTAACAAAATGTTAATCCAGCTCCATACTGAGAGAACAGGGACTGGTACGTTCGACACTAGAAGTACATTTTTAGTTTAGATATTATAGCAGTCAGTGCTTGAAGTACTAGTAATAAATATGTAGGGTGTATATTTCATCACTAGGTGTGGGCTTTGATGTAGCTTCGCTTAGTTTATTAAACATATTTCCCACTTCCCAAAGGAGTAGTCCCAAAACTATTTACAAGAGAAGTAGGACACAAAATCATATCCTAAAATATTCACTGAAACAATGCAGACAAACTAAAAGTCATCCCAACCCGCCCCCCAAAACACAGGAATGAATAAATGAAACAGACACTAGAAGCTAAACCATAATGACCATATGCCTTTTACTTTGTGGCAGACGGATGACCGAGTCAGCGCCAAGTGAGCTTACCTGGGGAGAGAATCCCCCGTGGAGCTGCAGAAAATGATCATTCTTTTGTTGTTACTCTTGAAAATTCTTTTGGATGGGGGGGCATGATATGCAGACAAGGTGAACTGGATATGACACCAATCCACAGGTGGGAGACATCATTTTTGAATACACACACACACACAAAGTTTCTGGCAAATAGAATATTAGCACAACAAGGATTGCTCTCCTGATGAGCTGAGTTTTTCAAACGTGCTTCCTCATCTGTAATTGCCTCCCAAGCTTGGATGAAGGAACACACTTATACCTGTCACCATCACAAAAATCCATGATGGACATTCACAGACCACCTGCTGAATAGGTTATCTGGGGCATTAGCCCCAACCCAACTTTGGCCTGTTGCTAAGACACATCTAGGAAAGTGCTTGTTTGGCCTTCCTGAAAAGTTCATCATATCAACAGTCAGAGAACCATCACCCCAATTAAATATACCTCTCATAGGTATATGTATATTTAGCGCCATTTATTTTCCAGGAATCATGAAATTCCTGAATGGAATAATGGCAGTTGCTTCTGGCCCCAAATCTTCCCTATATTTGCTTTTAAAAACATGTGGGAAAGTGATGTCAAAATGGACAAAAATGCTGCAATGCTTGGAGGGTCAGACATGGTTTTTTAATCCTTTATTTTAAGAATTCCCTCTGTGTACAGCACACTGTAGATGACTTATAGGTAAAGAGCTATATAACTACTGAACATATAAATGCCAATTATTAAAAGAGCATCAATAAAAACAAAGCCACTTCATGCCATCTTTTATTTTTTAAAAATATTTTCATTTTTTTAAAATAATTTTTATTAATTTTACAACATAAACAAAGTACAAACAAACATAACACGACTTCCCCATACCTCCCCTTCACTGCATCCTTGTTTTAAAATTTTTTAGCAATCCTTCATCCATTTTTATATTTAATTCTCTTTAAAATTTTCTTAAGCTTAAATTTTTACAGCTGTAATTCTTTATATCAAATCCCTTGACATCTTAACATTCCGAAATTTTACAACAATTTTTAAGATAAATTTTAAATTTTTTCCATATTTTCATTAAGCAACCAGCAAATGCACTGACAGAGATGTCAATGCCAAAGACAAATATCAACATATTTATATATATATATATAGACCACCGAGGGAGCTATATAAGAGAAGGAATGAAAAAGAAATACATAAGAACAAGGGGGAAAGAGAGCAGATCAAAGCTCAGACAGTGCAATTACATAAAAAATAACACAGGAGAAGCATGAGGTTAATGGACCAAACAGGCAAGTGGGAAGAAAAGGTGTACATGTATTTTCAATTAAATTTGTATTTTTTCTAAGATGTTGTTTATTTATATGCACGATGGAAAGTGCTTATGAGGAAGTGATGATCACATACCCTCCAAGAATCCCGATTTGGCTGGGACGGCCCCAGAATGTCTTAAGTTATCATGGCTTCTGTCTTGACCTCAGGGCACCCCAATTTCTCCTGGCCAGAGAATAGGGGCTGTGGAAGCAGCTCCTGGGGGCAGGGCAGCAGCATTGTGAAGGAGGTGTTAGGTCTCCTTCCCAAGGCCTGGTTAGCAATTTGGGAAGAAGGCTGGTGGAGTCTAAGATCCTGCCAGAGCCCTCACACCTCCTTCCTAAAGCCATACAAGTCTCTCCTCTTGCAACTTTTTCCAGGCAAGGGAGAAAGTTCTACTACTATTGTGCCTACTACAACAATTCATTTGCAGGGGATTTTCCTCAAATAGCGTGGTATGGTTTTGTTTTCTGTAGATAAGCACACAACAGGAGCCTCCTCCTTTAAACCCACCCAGACAGAGCCTAGCACAATGCCATTCTTAGCACACTTTGAGAGGGTCGAAGCTGCCACAAGGAAGAGCACCTCCCTCTCCACTCTCTGCTGAACTAGCAAGGAACAGCTCCAGGTGAACTTTCAGCCCTTCCTTGCCAAACCCACCAACTCCCTTCTCCACACACCACTTCCTCTGCTTCTCGTATCTCAGTCCCAGCAAGGAGAAGAGAAGAGTACCGTGAGGAAGAGAAGCGGCTGAAAACTTGTCCTCACTCCCAGGGTCAGTAGTGGGTTTGCAATTAGGTGCTGCACCTCCCCAGGCTGTGGGGGGTAAACTCTGAGCAAGCGGTGCTGCCTCTGCTGCACAAAGCAGGTGTCTCTCACCACATATACCAGGCCTTCCTGCTCCCATCTCAGCACTCACATCACAATGGTGGGGGAGTGAGGGCTCCCAGGCTTCAACCCCCCCCCCCCGGCTGGTGAGTGGGCACAGTGTGGAGGGATGCGGAGAGACAGAATGTCCCTATTTTCATCTGAAGAATGTTGGAGGGTATGTGATAGAAAAGTAGACATTTAAACAGACATTTAAAATCACCTTAAGGTGCAGATTTGACTACTTCAGGACAGTGATTTACCCAGAAATTACCAGAAAATAGGCACAGATTCTGGAAAATCGGGTCAGTTTAGACTTTAAACTGGACCAGGGAGAGTCCTAGGCATCAGGAAGAGAGGCATAGAACATTTGGCCCCTAGGTTTGGTGCTCCCCCTCCTGGTTTAGAGGTGACAAGTGTGGTGCAACAGGGTTTAACCTCCTGATTTCAATGAGCACAAGTGGTATGAATTCAGCAAAGCTCTTGGAACTCTTTCTATGTGTGGGTTCTACTTTTAGGATAGAACAGAACAGAAAACGAAGTGAGTTTTATTTATTACTCTTATTATTAAAGTTTTGATGAAAACAAGGATAGAAAAAAACAAAAGCACACATCTTCAGCTATGCTATGGACATTTCTTTACACAAGTGCATAAATATTAAGTGTCGAAATGCTGGGTCCCAGGCATGGCCTGCAATGTTGTCAAATTAGCACAGCTTTATTTAAGCCAAGGAGTTGTGTTTATTCCTCTCCTGCACAATGCTGGGAGTTTCTCTGTCTCTCTAGTAGCATCAATTCCTCCTTTCATTCTCCAAGAGACTCTGCAGCAGATGGTGTTGAGCTAGCTACAGTAGCTTAGTGCCTGCTTCTTTTTGCTGGATTATCCAATATCAGTGAAATTTCCATCTGTCTAGGTATTCAGAGAGACATATATATTAGTAGATGATAGGAAAGACATGCATTTTCTGATATTTTGCTCCCATTCAGCAGTGTGCTTGTCTGTCCACCTACTTAAAAATGTCTCATTGATTTTAAGGGAAACATATTTATGTCTATTTATTACATTGATATTCTGCTCTTCCTCCCAAAGGACCTCAAGTGTGTTCCTTTAAGTGTGCTTTGGAGCAACTGGAACCATGTGCTTGGGAGCAACTGGAAGTATGTCATAGAAGTACCACATGTTACTGTGGGAACTTAGAAAGCAAACATTGGAGCCCAATGGTTTGGTGCAATTGTAGTGATTTGGATCATTCCCTCCCCCCATGACTTTCTGATTCAGACTGTTGGTTCAGCGCCTTGATGGGATACTGCTGTGCTTCCCTTCTGACCCCACAAAACAGGACAGGCCATCCCACATTCAGGCCACATTCATACCATATATTTAATTCCCCAAAAGAATCCTGGGAGTTTGTTAAGGGTGCTGAAAGTTGTTAGGAGACCACTGTTCTCCTCATAGTTTTATAAGTCACATAGTGCCCTGGGAAGATGGACTGGTTGTTAAAGCACTCTGTGGGGATTTCCTTGTTGTTGTTGTTTAGTCGTTTAGTCGTGTCCGACTCTTCGTGACCCCATGGACCAGAGCACGCCAGGCACTTCTGTCCTCCACTGCCTCCCGCAGTTTGATCAAACTCATGCTGGTAGCTTCAAGAACACCATCCAACCATCTCGTCCTCTGTCGTCCCCTTCTCCTTGTGCCCTCCATCTTTCCCAACATCAGGGTCTTTTCCAGGGAGTCTTCTCTTCTCATGAGGTGGCCAAAGTATTGGAGCCTCAGCTTCAGGATCTGTCCTTCCAGTGAGCACTCAGGGCTGATTTCCTTCAGAGTGGAGAGGTTTGATCTTCTTGCAGTCCATGGGACTCTCAAGAGTCTCCTCCAGCACCAGAATTCAAAAGCATCAATTCCTCGGCAATCAGCCTTCTTTATGGTCCAGCTCTCACTTCCATACATCACTACTGGGAAAACCATAGCTTTTACTATACAGACCTTTGTTGGCAAGGTGATGTCTCTACTTTTTAAGATGCTGTCTAGGTTTGTCAGCATCTTAAAAAGTAAGATGCTGACAAACCAAGACAGCATCTTAAAAAGTAGAGACATCCTACTTAATTAGGGATTTCCTAGGGATATCCTAATGATGCTCCCTTAACAAACTACAGCTACCAGGATTCTTTGGGAGAAGCCATGACTGTTTAAAGTGATATCATGGTGCTTTATGTGTATGGTGTGAATAGAAACACAGAGCGCTAGAAGAGAATGGAGCATTAGCCCTATGAGGATCACATTTTCTGTGGTGCATTTAGAACTGTATACAGGAAAGTAGAAACCAGTGTGCTAGTTCCATCCCCTTTGTTATAGCAGCAACTGCTTGTCATAAGACATTGTTTACATTCCACAGTCAGAGTTATTGTTGGGTTCCCACGGGAATGGGAGACTGGATGTGACGTATACTGGTTTCCTGTTTTTCAGTGTTCTCTTGGTTTCTTTGTGTCGAGAAGAATTGCTTCTCTGCTCTCACAGAGGCAAGATGTATGTCTGTATGCTCTCAGCATAGCTTGTGAATAAACTTCAGCATGTAGCACATTACCTGCTTATCCTTTCGTCTGCAGGACTACACTCTGCTTGGGCTCAAGATAAGATGAGCCTGTACCAGCTCCAGATGGGCCGGAGCTGGTCAAATCTCACAATAGCACCTTGCCTGTCTCTGCCACTCCCCATCTGTTGAAGGCAAGCATCTGTGACAGGAAGACTATTGTACTTGCATTTGAGTGTGTGAAGACTGCTTCCCACTCAGGACAGACCAACCAGTCTATTTCTGCTCTGTATCATTTTTGCATGCGTCCATTCATAATCCTGTTCCATCCCATTTCCATGTTAGTCAGATTTAAACATAATCCGTATACAAATCTGTATTCAAATGCACATTGCAACAATATTTCATTTCACTATACACAGTTCAAACATATTTTATACCAAAATACACATTTAGAATGCATTTTGCTATGTTTTTGAGCCAAGAGGTGGGAAAGTGAGAAATTGATTGATTGATTGAATTTATATACCGCCCTATACCCAGAGGTCTCAGGGCAGTTCACAGAATAAAATCAAAATATAAAACCACAAATACATAATCAAAATAAAAACAACAACCTAATAACCCCACTCCCCCCCAAAAAAACCTTACATTTTAGAAGGGCATAGGGTGTCAATCAAATCAAACAAAGGCCTGGTTAAAAAGGAAAGCTTTTTCCTGGCACCTAAAGGTATATAATGAATGTTCCAGGCGAACTTCCCTGGGGAGAGCATTCCACAGACGGGATGCCATTGCAGAGAAGGCCCATTCTTGTGTTGCCACCCTCCAGACCTCTTGAGTCTGGGTAGGTTCATATGGAAAGAGGCGGTCCTTGAGGTATTGGGGTTTTGAGCCATTTAAGGCTTTATAGATCAAAACCAGCACTTTGAATTGGGCCTGGAAACTAATTGGTAGCCAGTGTAGTTGGACCAGGATTGGTGTAATATGCTCTGGTGAGCAACCTGGCCGCTGAATTCTGCACTAGCTGAAGTTTCTGAACCATCTTCAGAGCAGCCCTACATATAACGCATTGCAGTAATCTAACTTTGAGGTTACCAGAGCATAGACAACAGTAGTTAGGCCATCCCTGTCCAGATAGGGGCGTAGCTGGGCCACCAGCTGAAGCTGATGGAAGGCAGTCTGAGCCACTGAGGCCACCTGAGCCTCAAGTGACAGCAAAGGATCCAGGAGTACCCCCAAGCTACAAACCTGCTCCTTCAGAGGAAGTGTAACCCCATCAAGAGCAGGTGACCGTCCAGCCATCCAGTCTAGGGAACCACCCACTAACAGCACCTCAGTCTTATCTGGAGTGAGTTTCAGTTTGTTGGCTCCCATCCAGTCCATTACCGAGGCAAGACACTGGTCCAGCACTTCCACTGCCTCACCTGCAGATGTAAAGAAGAAGAGTTTGGATTTGATATCCCGCTTTATCACTACCTGAAGGAGTCTCAAAGTGGCTAACATTCTCCTTTCCCTTCCTCCCCCACAACAAACACTCTGTGAGGTGAGTGGGGCTGAGAGACTTCAAAGAAGTGTGACTGTCCCAAGGTCACCCAGCAGCTGCATGTGGAGGAGCGGAGATGCAAACCCGGTTCACCAGATTATGAGTCTATCGCTCTTAATCACTACACCACACTGGCTCTCCATTGGAGAGAATAGAGCTGTCAACCTACTCCAAACCTCTGGATAACCCCACCCACTGGTTTCATGTAGATGTTAAACAATGTAGGGAATAGGGTTGAGTCCTGCAGAACCCCACATTGAAGGTTCCATGGAACTGAAAAGCATTCACCAAGTAACACCAAGTAACTTGGACGACTATCCAAGTAGGACTGGAACCACCAGAAAGTGGTGCCTCCCACCCCTAGTTTGGACAATCACTCCAGAAGGATACCATGGTTGATGGTATCGAAAGCCGCTGAGAGGTTGAGAAGGATTAACAGAGACATGTTTCCCTTGCCTTTCTCCCTACAGAGGTCATCATGCAGGGCGACCAAAGCAATTTCTGTGCCAAAACTGGGCCTAAACCCTGATTGAAATAGATCCAGAAAATTGGTTTCTTCCCAAAGTGCCTGGATTTGGCCTGCAACCTCCCGCTCCAGAACCTTGCTCAGGAAAGGCAGATTAGCAACTGGCCGGTAGTTAGTTATCTGAAGGATAATTTGTTCAAGAGAGGCAAATAAGGTTGGCTTGCTTAAAAATACAGAATAAGTGACCCGATAGCATAACTGAGTTGTAGCCATTGAATGGTCTTTTTTTAAAAAAAATGTGTAGCTATTGCAAACAATTACTCAGTGGTAAACCCCAATAAGGTCAGTGGGTCTTCCTTACAAGTAAGGATGCATGGGTCTCCAGCATTCAGAAAACTGGAAAGGTTTTCACTTGTTCTATAGAGATTTCTGGAAATGAGCCATTTTAGTAAATAGTGAAAAAGGCAGCACTATGTAGAGTCAGGCAGGTGAGCGGGGAAACTGCCATGCAGTTCAGCCCAAGCTCTGCTGGTATTCTTTCACATTGTCTCACTGAGGGCAAAGGGAATGTAAAGAAGAACATAAGCTTACCAGGTAGCAGTCAGGGACATGGAGGGGTTGGGCAAAAACATAATAGAGAGAACAACATAAAAAGTAAGTTAGAAAAGAATAGAAGAAGAAGAAGGGGGTTGTGAAGAGAGACATGTTTCGTCATGTATCTCAAGCTGGGTAACCTTGGAGAGAATTCTCTGTGTTTATACTTTCTGTCTGTAAGGTCAGAGTAGTGGAAGGTTCTCTAATCTCTCTTACTGTATTCTTGGCATACAGGCAGATCTGTAGCCTGGGAATTTTTCTTTAATGAGAAGCTGTTTATTTCTGCACAGGCATGAAGCATCAGAAAGCTCCACTTGCCAATCACCTTAGTGAACATATGAGCTTGAATCCCCATGACTGGCAGAGGAACTTTGCTTGTCTTGGTAGACAGCAAGTGATATAAGACAAGAATATCTATTTTTATTATTATTTTTAAAATGCTTGCTTGCTTGCTGCCTGCTTTTTTATATTTCCCTCCAATAGCTTTGTGAAAAGTGTGAAATTGAAGGTGTTTCATCTCACTAGATGTTGCACAACCAGCATTCACAATTTGCAGCCGATCCCCTAAAGCACTCTTAATCCTGCCACTTAGTTCACTTGCACGTATACTAGTCTGTCTTGGCTGATCCCAGGAGGCTAAAATATTGCCCTCATCCCATATCCATGATAGTTGAAGATCATTCTTAATTATTAAAAATGGAACTGCAAGGTAGATCAGTAGATCTGACCAGTCTTTACTGTTATAGCTTATTATTATTGTTGTTGTTGTCATTGGTTATGATTATTTTATACATCAGATTGAGTCTCCAGTACATGTATGAATGAGAAATAAAATGACCCTATGCACACTATTTTTTTCTATTTTTAATTTAAATGAGATTTTTTTGTTGACTAAAAATATGTGTTAAAGCTCTGTTCATAGTTAAGAGCAAGATGTATAGATCTAAGGTGAAAGCTTATTCTTTGCCTCGGGCTCTATAGAATCAATTCAAGATTCAGAGTCGCTCTTCAGAAGGCAATGTCAAAAGTGATTGTCAGGTGAAGAATGAGATTAGCTGAATGATGCTTTTGGCTATGTCTCTTGCATACATAGTGCATCTTTACTGTTTCCCTTAAAATAACAATCAGATTTTGCACTGCGGTTTTTGTCCCACTGGTAAGCAAATCTCCATACATTAAATTTCACACATTAAACTGGCCCAAACCATACTGGTATTAACAGGACAGCAACAATATGAAGTCAATATTTCAAATACTCACATGTCCCACAGAAGTGATGTACACAGCCTTCTTTGTGCTTTAGACTGTTCAAATATTGCTTAATGATTACCGCACTTGCTCACTTCCTTTGATTAATTAAATAATCAACTAGACACATCTAGTTTGCTGCTCACTGTGATCTTGAAAACTTAATCAGAGTGTGGCTATAATTTAATTGCCCTTAGATAAGCCTTCACACTCTTAATACTGCCGTTCTTTTGGAAATTAGTCATCACAACTATGTAAACCTTATTAAGGTAAATATGCCTCAGTTTTTATTGACTTGAAATTGGTTAATTGACATAATCAGCAGTACATGCTGTGCTGGACACAATAATCTCCTACTTATTTTTTCTGTGGCATGTTGTTGTGTGTTTTAGGTCCACAGTTCCATAAGAGAACAGGTACTGCAGCATGAAATTATTATTATTATTATTTACGATTATCATTTAGTAAAGAAACATTAGGACATTATGATCAGGAAAACTGACACAATATTCCCCGTGTCTGAATGCAACCTAAGTCTTCTTGAAAAGATTCCTGTCAAAAGCAGAAGGGAGTTCAAATCAGGAATCATCATGTTTCCATTGACATACAAGCCCTCTTCAGGTGTGAAACAGAACACATGAGGGAGGCACAGGGAATACCATTCCAATTATCCTGAAATTCAGGTCTGATGACCTTGTGAAATGGCTCTCAGGGGTTCTAAATGTCAGGAGCACAGAAATTTCCGAGCTTTATGATAATTCTCCTCATGCGTTTGAATATTTGTGGAATGGAAAACGAGTTGGCCTACTCATCCCTGTGCCTATTCTTGCACCAACTGCCCAGGGTGTTTTCACACACGTCATGTTGGAAAAAAGGCTATGGACATATTTCAACCCAGGCTGTTTTTCAGTTTTGAGGTAGCTGCTGGCAAACAGAGGGGGAGATAACAACTGGAGACCTGGAAGTCTGCAAGGTGCCATGAATACGAATGCTGCTGCATAAATTAATATACAGCATAATGCTTTTAAAATACCCAGAGCTTCAGTAGGCTCATATAGTTGACGAAGGATGTATCTCGGTGGCAGATGGGCACTTCGATCTAGTCTTTAAAGCATTTAGGGACCATACCCATAGGATGAGAAGAGGATCAGTAAATATTTAATTTCCTCCCTCCCTGCAGCTGCTTGAAGGCTGCTCTGTTTTCATAAGCACCTGACATTTATGGCTCAGTAGGAGCCAGAGTAACTTATCTTCATGCCAAGCGGCAAAATCTCAGTTTGGAGGAGTCAGTCTACGCATCCCTTTATCTGACTGCCTAAGGAGCATCATTGCCAATTTTTGTGCCTTTTTATTAAAAAAGGAAGACTAAACTTTTGTTAGCTAATACCAAACTTCATCACTTCCATGAAAAAGGTAAAATATCAAACGACCTTTTTGTTTTGTTTGGAAAGCAACAACAACAACCCAAAATAGTGTGTTATGTTGGCAGCAAGTTTTGTTATTTCTCTGTGTTGGTGGCAGAGAGAAATCCAATTCAGTTCACTTTAAAAGGCAAACCTAGTTAATTTGCAGTTTCCAAAACAATACGGGAACTGAAATACAGCCATCCTTGGAAATATGAAGCTCTCGGAAATCGGCAGAGCAGCTCTCCAACAAAGCACCACGTACAAAAATGCTTATCTTGGGTTCATTAAAATGCATCAATTAATACAAAATGCCCTATTTTCGGGAAAATTGCTTTGCAAAAATGAGCATCTTTGGCAACATTGTATGCAAACGTGTACATTAGGAGAAATGCCCATTAGGATGATAATGAATAATGTGTACTAAAAAAAAAGGTGGAAATGTGTAGAACTGAATTTAAAATTGGAAAACTGAGAAACTGTCAGAAACAGAAAGTGACAATTTCACCCACCCCCAACTGGTAGCTTGCCTCCTCTTCTCACCATAGTTATGAATTTAAATGTGAGCTACTATCCCCACTGACTTATTTATTATTTATTTATAAAATGGATTATTAAAGGGAAAGGTACCCTTCCTTAAATCCTTGATTGGTTGCCACTCAGCAATGACCAGCAGTTCCCACTAGGGAACCACTTCCGTGACTTCATCTGGGCTTTGTAAATAATCAAACTATTTTTTTGTGTGTGCTTTCTACATAATCTGAAAATGCTGCTTATTTAAAGGACCTGACACAGAAAATAGGATGAGCATCCCCACTCCATGATTTCATTTTATTTGCACTGCTACATCCAAGATGCTTGCATACCCAGATATTAAAACAAATAAACAAATGGGAATGGTATTTAGATAGGGGAGCATTAAAGACACACTAAGAACTCAAAATGTTTAGAAAATAATGGGACTGATATGGGGATTTGATAGAGGGGCTTGAAGCATTTCATTGCATTCATCTTTTAAAAAATAATACTGAATCGTTGTGTTGTTTTTTTGTAACATGCTCAGTTGAATTGTCCTCTGTAGGAATGGGGAAGAAATTTGATTCAGTTCATATTTAAGGCCAAATTTACCATTTCCAAAACAATATGAGAATCAAAATATAGCCATTCTTCAAAATTTGCATTTATATGAATTTTGCAATGCAGTTCCAACCAACCATTTATTATTATTATTTTTAAAATGCATATACTGGGGGGGAAATGTGCATAAAATGAATATATGAATGAAAATAGCATACAAAGTGCATTTTATTAGGAGAAAACTGCTTTCAAAAAAGTGTACTTTAGTCAAAACTACATACAAAATTATGTTTATTTGGAGAAATTCACACAAGTGCTAAAGAATTAGAAACTTGAACATTTTTGGCCTCCAGCAATATGATTTTTCTCAGGCTGCAGAGCAGAAGGAGAGAAGCAAAGCAGAACTATTTCATCACTTCTGCTGAGAGGCCAGTTGTCTCCCTCCCTTTTTGGCCACCTAGTGGCAGTTATTCTTCCAGAATTCCTGAACTGTTTCCATCCCAGCATGTGACTAACTGCCACTTTAAGAACTGGTGCCTAAACTTGGCCTCCCCCAAATTCCTCTTTCCTTTGGTGCCATGCATTTAAATAAATACAAAAACTGAAGGATTTGCCTCTTCCTCCTACCCCCCTGTCTTCTTTTCTCTCCGGGGGCAAAGGATGGTGATGGGGAAGGCAATTGGAACATAAATAGCAATTGGGTTTGTCACAGAAAACATAAAACCATAAAAAATATAAATGAGACAACAGCCCCAAAACCATTCGACTTCTTAATGGATAATTAGATTTCCAGCGCTCACAAAATTTCTATTATACCACTTCAGGTATAGGCTAGATTCTGCTCTACAATGTAATTATCAATGAGGGCCACCTCCCAGCCGGCACTCTGTCAAATTGACTGTGCAAATTGGCATTTGAATTGCAAGCATCTATATTGACTTAATCTATCCAATTTCATCTGAGCTAACAACTGTACAAAAATCCTGTGGCACAGAATTTCAGAATAGGTGAAGAATAATGGATTTATGTACATGAGTTTTGCTCTGTGCATTCTCTATTGATAGCCCCATGACATTGCACCTGTCAGTGGGACAAAGAGAAGGGCTATTTGGAACATGTGGTTTGTAAGATGTGAGGTTGGGGCACTATGCGTGTACTCAGACAATCATTTATTTCGCAATGTTTGTATTCAAATATATTGATTATTTATTTGTTGAATTTTCACCAGTTCATTTATTTTAAAATGAAAGGTATGCTTGGGGACGGGGGGCTGAAATATTTACTGTGGGTGCCTAGTCTATCATGCTATTTCACACTGTAACTAACCAGTTGCTTCTGGGAAGTTGAGAAGCAGAGCATCAAAAGGGTTAGTTTTTGCTAGAAGGAGTTGACATCTTTCCAAAGTCTGAAAGCCTGCCAGCACTCTAGACAAAAAGAGAGGAAAAGGTTGTGTTATCTAAATCACAAACACTCCTGTGAATGAAACATTCTTTGCCACTACTACGATGACCAGGAACAGCGACTGGGAGGCTAAATTGACCTAGCTCAAAGGCTTTGAAAAACCAGCACTATTTTTAAACTCCCAGCCACCTGAGCAGAAATTGAAATGTTTTGCTGAATAGCAGAAGTTCCTGCTCCATAAATATCCAATTGAAAATGCAATGTCGGAGTCAAGGCACATGAATAAAGATTGGGACTTTGGCTGTATTTGAAGTGAATAGCTGGGTGGGGGTGAAAAAGGATGAAAGATGTGGAAAACATCTTAATATACCAAGCAGTTTCTTTTCAAGCCCATACAAAATGGAAGTTGGCACTGCCGATTATTAGAGGATAAAACACACTTTAGATCAACTGCAGTCATTTCTCACTAGGTCAGAAAGATCCATCTTGAAAGGGCATGATATGAACCAAAAAGTGGCTAGGGGAGATTACATTTTGCCTTCCTCCTCATCCTTATAATCATATTTGGCACAGATATCAGTAAATATCCAATTGAATGCGAAACGGCCAGTTTCCTTTACTGCAAGGGGGGGGGGGGAATATTGCATAGGGAGAATTTACCATTTCAACTTTATTACCATAAGAATTCAGAAGCTTACATTGGAAAGGTGGGAGCCCAGAAGTTGGGGAGATAGCAAGCCATGCAGAAGCATTACAAAAGGGACTGAGTGGTGAAACTGGATAATAGACTAGACTACGACTCAAGAATTTGGCACTGTGGAATAAATGACAAATACCATTTCTGCTTCTATTTTCCAGAATCATCATAGCCAGAACTCAGTAAATAATAGTATAGTCCACTCAGTATTAGTAAGAACCCCCACAATCCTTTTTCCTCATGAAGATCAGAAGTTTGAGAAAAGATGTGATAGTTAATATGTGGTTCTGTTATAGTATATAAGATTTATATGTACTTTATAATTTGTATAGAGGGTCTCAGGGAGCCACAATAGAACTAAGACTGTTTTCCAGGTGCCGTAGTCCATTTTACTTTACAATGTTACCTTGGAAATGCATGAAAGGAAGAACTATCAATGACTACTACCCATGAAGACTACATGCCTCTGAATACCAGTTTCTGGTAATCACATGGGGAGAGCCATGTTGTGTTCAGGTTCTGCCTCCTGGTTTCCCCTCAGCACCTGATTGGCCACTGTGAGAACAAGATGCTGGACTAGATGGGCCTTTGATCTGAGCCAGCAGGACTTTCCTTATGTCCTTATACCTCAAGCTTTTGCCAAATGTATTGCTTTGCTTTCCAATGGACCACCTCAGGAAGTGTGTGTGTGTGTGTGGGTCCTGTCATCTGGGCAGCCAAGGAGCTCCATATCTACTGGCCAGGCTTGCGCCCTGTGAAGGTCACTTCAGTGCTGCTAATGTAGTGGTGTGAGTTCACCCCCCGAGGCACACTCCATTGTCTCTTGGGACAGACGAATGTCAACAATACCTCAGCTTAGTCTTGGGAATGTTCTCAAGAGGATTTGACATAAGCCATGGCTAGCCAAGACGCACAGCTAAGAGTACAGGAGAGCTTCTCCACATAACTAAGTAGCTGCCGACTTCCCATCTGCTCTGCTTATAACTGGGTTGGCTGAGTAATGGCCACACGCCCAGTATCATCAATACCTCCTTTCCCTTCTAATTCTTTGTGTCTCTTCTTTGGCATCAGGACTCTTGCATTGGCTGTCCTGTTGCCTGTGCATTTTTAGCCCCTGCCTGAGTCTCATTTGTGATTTGAAAGCTGATGTTGCATCATTGTTTGGGAGAAAGAGACACATCTGCCTAAAGCCAAGAAGAAAGCTTAAGCCACCTGTGCTTTTGGACTTCAAACTTTAAAAATGTGAAGCGCAGCTTGAGCTTAAAATGTGAACTGGAAGATGTGCATTTTTGGAAAACAAAAAATTAATATAAGGCAGTCAAAATTGCATGTTCAGCCATCTGTGACAGATGCTTTAGTTACATTGCAGGGGGTGGATTAGATGACCCTCGGGGTCCCTCCCAACTCTAGAATTCTGTGATTCTATAAGAAAAAAGGAGGAGGTTGGCAAATCATGAAGCACTTTGAACGAGGTAAAAAGTTGAGAGGAGTATCAAACAAAGAAAGGATCGAGGAACTGGAAATTCCAGCATGCATTCAATTTCCCAGTATTGGATATCATTGTACAAAGGTTCCTCAGATGTCACCAAATGATGCTGCATGGCTCTTAAAAGCTTCAGTTGTTCTTCAGAAGCAAAGAAGCTGTTGGGAACTGGGCTGAAAAGGAGGGCTGGGAATCTCCCCCTCCTCCCTCTCTGCTTCTTTCAGAGGAGGTGGGGGAGTGGGAAGGATCGCCCCCCCCCATTGGTTCCAAGAGAAGAGAGATTCCAGCAGAATGCAGAGTTGCCAAGTTATGAGATCTTGGGAGGAGAAGGGGGAGTTGGAGAACTGCCAGCAGAAACATCTTTAGAGAGCATAGAATTACCACCCTCCCCATGTACACGCAGGTCACTTAGAATTCAAGAGCAAAGGGCTCAAAGACATTTGACTGCTGAGGTTTCCTGTAGAGCCACAGGCTGTTGCTGGGGAAGGAAGGGGAGGGGATCAGGGTGAGCAACGCCACCATGGAGTACTGGATTCTTTGCCTTGCTCCACTATTACTGAGTAAAACCACAAATACAAACTTTCTTGTTTCTTCTTTGATCCTTCATGCTACTGGGGAGAGGATCCCTCGAGTCTGACAGAGGCCTTCCTTGTGATGGATTAATCATGCACAAAGCACCACCAGTAGTGCATTAGTTTCTCATTGGTTGCACCTGCTCTGCACATCTCCCGCTGCATCTACTTACAATCTACTTACAATGCATCTACTGAGGGAATACCATGTTTCTTCTGTGCTCAGATACCATTTCCCCACAAATGTTGTGTGTCCCGAGCCCTTATTAATTTATGTGTGTGATGTGCTTAGTGACAAGCAACACAAATCCTTTCACCCTGAGCCAGATTCTCATGTGCTGTATTATATCTGACTGGTAAATCTGGGATACTGTTGGTCAAATTTCTGTTTGAAGCCTCTGCACGGTAACCATTTGTGTTTATACCCTGTAGGTCTTATGACCTCATCCAAGCTATTGTTGGTCCTAAGTAATATGACATGCTGCTGTAGAAGCAACTGCATGCATGAAAAAAAGTCTCTTAAACACAGCAAAGGAACATAGGATGCTGCCTTATCCTGAGTCAGACCATTGGGTCCATCTAGCTCAGAACTGTATACACTCACGGAGGCTTGTTCATATTTTTGTGTGAACCTACCTAATTTGCACATTCCAGAAGAATGCACAAACTGAAATACAGCTATACACACTTTTCACACTCCTCCAAATGTTGTATGCGTATATACATGCGGGAAGTGTGCATAAAAAGTATGTTAATAACAATAGCATAGAAAAAATGCATTAGGTGAAATTGCTTGCAAAAATATGTATATCAGGCAAAATTGCATACCATAATGTGTGTGTTAGGATAAATACTCATCAAAATGCCAATGAACTTTCATCAGGTTTCCCCTCCCCCCCCCAGATTGCAAACTGATCCAGAAATGTAGTTGCTTGAACTTAAAATTGAGAAAATAAGAAACTGGGGAAAACCAAAATTGACAGTTTTGTCCGTTCTTAATTTATAGGTGGGTTATTGCAGTCAAGGGACGCGGGTGGCGCTGTGGGTTAAACCACAGAGCCTAGAACTTGCCGATCAGAAGGTTGGCGGTTTGAATCCCCACAATGGGGTGAGCTCCCACTGCTCGGTCCCTGCTCCTGCCAACCTAGCAGTTCGAAAGCACCTCCAAGTGCAAGTAGATAAATAGGTACCCCTCTGGCGGGAAGGTAAACGGCGTTTCTGTGCGCTGCTCTGGTTCACCAGAAGCGGCCTAGTCCTGCTGGCCACATGACCCAGAAGGTGCTCCCTTGGCCAATAAAGCGACATGAGCGCCGCAAGCCCAGAGTCGACCACGACTGGACCTAATGGTCAGGGGTCCCTTTGCCTTTGCCTTTGTATTGCAGTCAAAGAAGACTGACTTGGCCTTGCAAAAAAGTCAACCTGCACATTCTAATTCATATATAGGTCTGCTTCATCATCCAAGGAAGGAGAATCTACCACCTTCTGAGGGGGTTTGTTCCACTGTCAAGAGGTTCTTCTCTTGCTGTCAAAAAGTTCTACCTGATGTTTAGTCAGAATCTCCTTTCTTGTAACTTGAATCCTTCGGTTGGGGTCCTACTCTCCAGAGCAAGAGAAAAAAAGCTTGCTCCATCTTCTATGTGACAGCCCTTTAGTTATTTGAAGATGGTTATCATGTCTCTTATCAGTCTCCTCTTGTATCCAGGCTAAACATGCCCAACTCCCTCAACCATTCCTTGGTTTCCAGACCCCCTGATCATCTTGGACTGCCTCCTCTGCACATGTTCCAGCTTGTCAATATCCTTCTTAAACTGTGGTGCCCAGAACTGGACACAGTACTCCAGGTGTGGTCTGACCAAGGAAGAATAGAGTGGGACAATGACTTCCCTTGATCAGGGCATTATACCTCTGTTGATGAAGCCTAGAATAGATTAGCTTTTTGCTGCTGTATCACACTCATGTTATGGTTGTGGTCTACTAAGACCCCTATATCTTTTTCACATGTACTACTAGCAAGCCAGGTGTTTCCCATCTTATATTGGTGCATCTGGTTTTTCCTCCCTAGCTGCAAAACCTTACCGTTCTTCCTACCAAAATTCTTTCTTTTCTTTTCTTTTCTTTTCTTTTCTTTTCTTTTCTTTTCTTTTCTTTTCTGAGCCCAGTTCTCCAGTCAGTTAAGGCTATCTTGTCTCCTGTGGCATTAGCTACCCCTCCCAGTTTGTTGTCATCTGCAAATTGGATGCACATCCCCTCCATTCCTTCATCCAACTTGTTTATAAAGATGTTGATCAACAACAATTTGAGAACATTCAGTCACACAGAGAAACATGTCATTTGAATCATCTCTCCTAAACCTTTTTGCTGTTTTATGCATTTATGTATTATGCAATATGTGTTATCAGATTCTCTGCATAGAATGATCCACATCCTTTCCTATTTCAGCTTGCAGCTCAAAAATTAACAAGTTTTTTTTCAGATGTTCAAAGCTTTTCTCATCTTTTTCCCCCCCTTTTCTCCAGCAATTCAATTTTCTCCAACACTTCAGCCTCCTTTGTCTGCAGCAATAGCATAATGGGAGGAAGCATGAGTGTTTCTGAGGAAATATTGCTACCATCTGGGGATAGCTAGTATATACGTGTTGTCCTAGCCTTGTGGCATTAATCCCTTCTCCTTACAGTATGGACTTTGTGGAGGTTGATATAAAAATAGTATATTCTGTTTAACCCACCCTTATATCCTATCCAGTGTTTTAGAGAGCCAGATTACATGTTGGTATTCTCCCTTCAACCCTTACTTGTATGGGAAAGTGTTGTCACCACATCAATCCAAAGCACAGCATTTCCCTCAAGTGCCCTCTTTCATTGCTCCATCTCCCTCTGGAAGCTCATCGTTATTATGGCTATGTGATAAGAATCCACCTTGAAATCTGATCTCCATAAAGGATGACAAAAGCTAAATTGCCATTGTCTCAACTTGCGATCCTATCCCCACTTACCTGGAAGTAAGCTCCATGAACCTAGTGGGAGCTGCTTCTGAAGAGACATATATAGGATGGCTCTGTGACTCTCTTGTATGAAGGCATCTCTCCAGGGCCAGCTCAAAATAAAGGAAAACATCGCACCTCTATGCACTCCACATGCAGAAGCTGACAGCGCTGGAAGTTGATTCTTACTTCAGTTTCAGGGACAGTTTAGTGTTTTCCAGTGCACTTGAGGTAACAGGCTGATTGTTGGGGTGGGGGCGGGGGAGACACAATTCCAACTAAGGGAAATGGCTGAGGAAATGGCTTACCAGGAACAGCCAGGTGTCTGCTGCTGCCCCCTAGCATTTGCTGCCTGAGGCAGCTACCACACTTTGCCTGATGGTAGGGCTGGCCCTGTGTTTCTTGCAACTTACTGGAGCCCAGACTAATTGGCCATGGTTGTTAACTTTTCCTATAAATTCACTGTTATACTAATGTCATGTTCTGGTGGGAGAGAATTGCCTTCATCTCTGTCACACTGAAAACCAAAACAATGGAAAACATTAAAATATTTGCCTGTCCCTGGTCATTAAGAAATAAAACTTCTAGAGAAAAAGGAAATATATTAAGAAGCTAAGGTGGCAAGCCAGTGAACATGAGCTACTATTAACAATCTGCTGCCAAAGTTAGGAAACCAGAAGGTCAATGCAAAATTGTTTTCCTCCTGATCCGTTTCTTCTATGTATTACTTTTTTATATTTAAAAAAATCAAAACTCTACAAGTTACCTCTTGAACTAGCAACCTTTTCAAAATTTGCTTCCCTTTAAGCAGTGTTTCAGCGCAAATGGAGATTCGTAGTGAAAGATGACAACATCTCTCCACATTCCTACATTTCTAAAACTACAACCAACCTTTTGAATTGTTTTGGTACTTTCACTTGTCCACTGTGTGGACAAGCAATAGGCCATAACAGACTGATGTGGTAAGTTTCTAGGATAGTGTTTACATAGAGCTCAGTACACTATTTTGAATGGAAGCAGATTTTCAGGAACAGAGGGAGATTGGCTCCAGCTAGGCAAGGAAGCACGGTCTAAAAGCAGCCTGCTCTCACCTCAGATCTGTTTCTCAGACTAAAAAGCCAGGCCAATGCCTGATCAGTCCAATCAAACCAAATTATGTATTTCAAATTATACAAATTATCCAATCAAACAAAACCCAATGTTATGCCTAATTATAAATTATTATTATTTTTTAGCTGACTTCCCATGCTTCGAGATCAGAGGGAATCCTAATAATCTCATAGTTCTACTGCATTTCAAAATATTACAATAATTCCCTTAATACATTCTGATGTTAATCCTTCATTATTTTCTGCAAGTGAGTTTAAGTCCAAATAAAATGTTTCTGTGTGGATTTTATGTCAAAGCCTGAGGCTTTTTAACAAGGCCAGCTTCAAATTTAAGGAAGTCTTTGGCAAAGTACCAACACTGGTGGGCCTCCTCTACCACCAGCTTACCTGGCAGCAGGTAGCTATGAGTCACCATTCAAAATTCCTAACGCTTTCCCAGAGCACCAAATGTAGCATCTCTGACAGTTGTTAAGCTGGTAATTTCCATTCTACTTTTTAGACTACAGCACCTGTGACACCAAAGTGCAGCAGAGATAGGTCCATCACCTCCTCATGCTGGTGCCAAAAATAGGACCACTAGGTCTTGTTGCCAGAGTCCTCAAATTTAAACCTCCCCAGGCTCCATGCTTTACAGAGAATGCTCTAGAACAGTGTGATAGTGGGGAGCAAGGTCAAAATGAATGAACTGAGAACCTGAAAGCTCTGGTCAGGTAAATGACCAGAGTGAACTCTATCAGATACCCAAATGAATCTGCTTATTAGGAAATCAGTTGCCCAAACTAATGTGGTTGGTAGGCCAATTTTAGGCCCATAAAAACCTGCGAAACACTAAAAGTATTCTGTTCATGGCCTCTTCTGTTCTAGAGTTATATGTGGGTGTGCAGAAACTAGTTGGCTGCCCAGGTGTGCTTCATATAACTGAATTAGCTTTTGCTAGAATCCTGGCATACAAAGATATACAAAGTGCTACCAATGGCAGAAGAACAATTGATATTGAATTAGGACAGTAGTGCTGGAGGCAATGGGAACAATATCAAAATGGAAGGGAACAGCAGACTGCTATAGGGCAGGTGGGGAAAAAACTTCATTAATTCTTCTTCTCTCTTCTGAATCTTCTCCGAGTCTGTCTGTGTTCTCATGCCTCCTTAGAAGCACTATTCACTGACTTCCATTGCGGTGTATCATTGCCAGTGATCCATTGATTAAGAGCTCCCTTAGTACACATTGGTGAGAGATTATGTCAATGATCCATGAATTAAATATGATGAGATCTGAACAGTTACATTTTTAATTGAGCAAGTGTGCCAATTCCATTGATAGTGCCAGATGTGAATATGTGTTCAGTTTTTCTGCAAATAGACTTTCAGCATTAAGAACATAAGAAAATCCCATCTGTAGTCCATTGAATAAAGACATTTGGGTACACTCAGGGTACATGCGCATATATATATATACACACACACACACATATATACACCTCTATAGCATCCAATCTGAGTAGTTTAGTAAGCACTCATTGAACTGCCACATTACATTAAAAATGTGGAAGAATTTCATAACAGCTATCTGGTTAATAATTTGCAGCCGACTATATGAATAAAATCATACTTTGCATTTCAAATGCCATACACTGCAATAACTCTCCATTAGTCTTCTGTAGTCTTAAATTCAAACGTAGGTGTCATCTGAGCTTCCATTATACTTCTTGAGCAAATTCACAATTTATGGATTTGTCTCATTTCAGTGTCTTTTTACTGTTTCCCCTTCTCTGCTTGTATTTCTTTGCTTTACCTGGTGTTTGCCCTAATTTGTTTTAAAATGATTGTATTAGATCAGAAAAGTTGACCACCTGATACCTTACAAGGAGCAGGCCTCAACACTTAATTTTCTTGTGGAGAATTTCAACAAGCACATCTCACTCTTCTCCACCTCCATAAATATACATCACAATAAATCCCAAGTCATATATTTTTCTTATGGTTGCTTCACACCCCTTCCAAGTATTCATATTGTTTATATTATACTAATGCGCTTTTAGGTTAAATACTGTCTTGTGATATTTTACATGGCAGTATGATTTATAAATATTTAAATAAATAGCTTTTTAAGAGGATTAGACAAATTCACAACTGATGCGGTTATCAGTGTTGACTAACCGTGATGGCTATAGTCACAGGCAGTATGCTTCTGAAATTGCAATGGGGAGAGTGCTGTTGTGTTTGTTAGAATTCCTGCTCCGTGATTGCAGTCATAGGATTGTTGTCTTTCACATGACGGTATATGTTTTGACTCCACAGAGTGGGAAGTGACAAAAACAGGATGTTTGTGTTACTGTGTTCTACGAAGTGGGACTATTGTCCTTTGTCCTTTTTCTCTTTGCTGTCTGATG